>NW_027330555.1:0-202 GCF_022965805.1 Primulina eburnea
AGGGATTCTATTTTTTGGATTACTTTATGGGCTAAACTTTGCACAATAAAGTTGTAATCTACTACTTGTCATCCTCAAACGGATGGACAAACTGAAGTTGTAAATAGAACTTTGGGAACACTTTTGCGTGCTATTTCTTAAAAGAACTTGGATTGACATTCTATGGACTTTTTTTGGGGTTGCCTAGGACTAAGAAGGGGAG
>NW_027330556.1:0-2856 GCF_022965805.1 Primulina eburnea
TTTTTGGGTTGCCTAGGACTAAGAAGGGGAGGGATTCTATTTTTGTTGTTGTGGATAGATTCTCTAAGATGGCACATTTTATAGCTTGTCATAAAACCGATGATGCTTCAAACATTGCGGATTTGTTCTTTAGAGAAGTCGTTAGGTTGCATGGCATGCCTAGGACTATTGTTTCTGGTCGCGATGTTAAATTTTGAGTTACTTTTGGAAGACTTTATGGGCTAAACTTGGCACAAAATTGTTGTTTTCTACTACTTGTCATCCTCAAACGGATGGACAAACTGAAGTTGTCAATAGAACTTTGGGAACACTTTTGCGTGCTATTCTTAAATAGAACTTGGATTGACATTTCTATGGACTTTTTGGGGTTGCCTAGGACTAAGAAGGGGAGGGATTCTATTTTGTTGTTGTGGATAGATTCTCTAAGATGGCACATTTTATAGCTTGTCATAAAACCGATGATGCTTCAAACATTGCGGATTTGTTCTTTAGAGAAGTCGTTAGGTTGCATGGCATGCCTAGGACTATTGTTTCTGGTCGCGATGTTAAATTTTGAGTTACTTTTGGAAGACTTTATGGGCTAAACTTGGCACAAAATTGTTGTTTTCTACTACTTGTCATCCTCAAACGGATGGACAAACTGAAGTTGTCAATAGAACTTTGGGAACACTTTTGCGTGCTATTCTTAAATAGAACTTGGATTGACATTTCTATGGACTTTATTTTGGGGTTGCCTAGGACTAAGAAGGGGAGGGATTCTATTTTTGTTGTTGTGGATAGATTCTCTAAGATGGCACATTTTATAGCTTGTCATAAAACCGATGATGCTTCAAACATTGCGGATTTGTTCTTTAGAGAAGTCGTTAGGTTGCATGGCATGCCTAGGACTATTGTTTCTGGTCGCGATGTTAAATTCTTGAGTTACTTTTGGAAGACTTTATGGGCTAAACTTGGCACAAAATTGTTGTTTTCTACTACTTGTCATCCTCAAACGGATGGACAAACTGAAGTTGTCAATAGAACTTTGGGAACACTTTTGCGTGCTATTCTTAAATAGAACTTGGATTGACATTTCTATGGACTTATTTTGGGGTTGCCTAGGACTAAGAAGGGGAGGGATTCTATTTTTGTTGTTGTGGATAGATTCTCTAAGATGGCACATTTTATAGCTTGTCATAAAACCGATGATGCTTCAAACATTGCGGATTTGTTCTTTAGAGAAGTCGTTAGGTTGCATGGCATGCCTAGGACTATTGTTTCTGGTCGCGATGTTAAATTCTGAGTTACTTTTGGAAGACTTTATGGGCTAAACTTGGCACAAAATTGTTGTTTTCTACTACTTGTCATCCTCAAACGGATGGACAAACTGAAGTTGTCAATAGAACTTTGGGAACACTTTTGCGTGCTATTCTTAAATAGAACTTGGATTGACATTTCTATGGACTTTATTTTGGGGTTGCCTAGGACTAAGAAGGGGAGGGATTCTATTTTTGTTGTTGTGGATAGATTCTCTAAGATGGCACATTTTATAAGCTTGTCATAAAACCATGATGCTTCAAACATTGCGGATTTGTTCTTTAGAGAAGTCGTTAGGTTGCATGGCATGCCTAGGACTATTGTTTCTGGTCGCGATGTTAAATTCTTGAGTTACTTTGGAAGACTTTATGGGCTAAACTTGGCACAAAATTGTTGTTTTCTACTACTTGTCATCCTCAAACGGATGGACAAACTGAAGTTGTCAATAGAACTTTGGGTACACTTTTGCGTGCTATTCTTAAATAGAACTTGGATTGACATTTCTATGGACTTTATTTTGGGTTGCCTAGGACTAAGAAGGGGAGGGATTCTATTTTTGTTGTTGTGATAGATTCTCTAAGATGGCACATTTTATAGCTTGTCATAAAACCGATGATGCTTCAAACATTGCGGATTTGTTCTTTAGAGAAGTCGTTAGGTTGCATGGCATGCCTAGGACTATTGTTTCTGGTCGCGATGTTAAATTCTTGTGTTACTTTTGGAAGACTTTATGGGCTAAACTTGGCACAAAATTGTTGTTTTCTACTACTTGTCATCCTCAAACGGATGGACAAACTGAAGTTGTCAATAGAACTTTGGGAACACTTTTGCGTGCTATTCTTAAATTGAACTTGGATTGACATTTTATGGACTTTTTTTGGGTTGCCGGACTAAGAAGGGAGGGATTCTATTTTTTGTTGTGGATAGATTCTCTAAGATGGCACATTTTATAGCTTGTCATAAAACCGATGATGCTTCAAACATTGCGGATTTGTTCTTTAGAGAAGTCGTTAGGTTGCATGGCATGCCTAGGACTATTGTTTCTGGTCGCGATGTTAAATTATTGAGTTACTTTTGGAAGACTTTATGGGCTAAACTTGGCACAAAATTGTTGTTTTCTACTACTTGTCATCCTCAAACGGATGGACAAACTGAAGTTGTCAATAGAACTTTGGGAACACTTTTGCGTGCTATTCTTAAATAGAACTTGGATTGACATTTCTATGGACTTTATTTTGGGGTTGCCTAGGACTAAGAAGGGGAGGGATTCTATTTTGTTGTTGTGGATAGATTCTCTAAGATGGCACATTTTATAGCTTGTCATAAAACCGATGATGCTTCAAACATTGCGGATTTGTTCTTTAGAGAAGTCGTTAGGTTGCATGGCATGCCTAGGACTATTGTTTCTGGTCGCGATGTTAAATTCAGAGTTACTTTTGGAAGACTTTATGGGCTAAACTTGGCACAAAATTGTTGTTTTCTACTACTTGTCATCCTCAAACGGATGGACAAACTGAAGTTGTCAATAGAACTTTGGGAACACTTTTGCGTGCTATTCTT
>NW_027330557.1:0-3718 GCF_022965805.1 Primulina eburnea
ATGTTAATGGATCGTAAATGAATACACACTATAAAAAACTTTTATTATAACTAAATTAATAACCTTTTGGTCACTTTGTTAAAGAAAAAAGATTAAGATAGAGTGTGCTTATTAAACTTTGAAATACAAATTATTCTCCCAAAGAATATTATATTTATACTTTCCACACTTCACAGTTCTTCGTACGTAGAATGCGCTCTTGAACTCAATATGAGACCAAATTGATTGCGTGCAAATCTACATTAACCGGTTTCGATTGTTCACGTACTCACTTTAATAATAAAAATATTATTTATCTACACAAACTCGTAATATTTCTAAAGGGCCCGGACCAAATCGAATCGAATCGATCGAATTGTAAAAGAATTAGATAGAATATTAACATATCAACATGAAACTCGATTTTGGGTACCATCTAACAAACAATTAACGGGGAATGGGATAAATCATAGGACTGTCCATTGTATCTTCTTGGATAAATGTGCTCCAGGACTAATTTCTGGGACTAAACTGATTGGATACAATCTAATGCATGTCCTGATTGTTCACCTAAAAGGGCCTCATTTCTACTCTATCTTCTTTCTGAATCCATGGATGTTGGTTTGATTTCCTTATCCCTTCAAGCTCCAATGTCACTTCTTTCATGTTGGCCTTCATCACTTTTCAAATTCAGACATCTCTTCACAAGCTCACCAATTCGTTGCAACTGCTCGAAACTACCTTCTTTCAAGATTCGAGGCTCGAGAATTTGAACAGGCGGTTTTCTTTGACGGACATGATGAAATATGTGGCTATTTTCCTCTCTCTTCTGATTAGTAGGTGAAACGGGGGCTTCTTCTCCCAGTTATTGCTCGGCAAGAACGACCCCAAAGCTGTAAACGTCGCTTTTTTCTGTTAACTGGCCTGTTTGGAAGTACTCGGGGTCAAATAGCCTAAGGTCCCCTGAACAAGAGTTGTCACTTGTGTTTTGGTTTAAAGGGACCAGTCTTGAAGCTCCGAAATCCGATATTTTTGTGTATAGATACGAGTCGTCTAGAAGAATGTTGCTGGACTTTACGTCTCTGTGGATAATAGGCATCGAAGCTGCCGAGTGGAGATAGGCAAGTGCACCAGCAATTCAGCTGCAATTCTCAAACGGCTACTCCAAGAAAACCAAGTCGCTTCAGCCTGTTTTGTATGTGATGAAAGATGTACCGTTTGATATAAACTCGTAAACCGTAAAGGAACTTCGCTCTCTAAGCAACATCCCAAAAGCTTGACGACATTTCGATGGTTCACTTGGGTTAAAATAATCACCTCTTTTATAAATTGCTCGATTTGGTTCTGGTCCATGGTCCTTGATTTTTAATGGCGACTACTCGCCGATCGGATAGGATTCCTTTGTAAACAGTGCCATAACCACCCACCGGCCAGGATACGGTCTTCTGAGTAGTTGTTAGTGGCCTTTTCTAGCTCTTTTGCGGAAAGATCTTACTCGACTCGACTCCACCCTCCACATCGAATTGTTTCTTCATAAGGAACCCGCCCTTTTGTTGGAAAAATTCTCTCTCATTATAACAAGTTTTCTTTTCTTGATTCCAAAATAAAGCCATGTGATACTAGTAAAAATGGACAGCAATCCAATACTGAAACCTGGATACACAAATTGACAATATTTAAATTATACTTGACACTCTTATGAATCATAATATATACACAATATATTATTTGTGATATTGTCACAAACTTGGTAAATAAATTACCTAAGAGAATTTTATTGCTGGAAACTGAGAATTTACAGCAATGCAACCATGTTTATCATTTCTTCCATCTCCAGAGTATCCTTTTTGCAATAACAATTAAAACTCCCTGGAGTGTTTGTGCAATTACCTTTGCATCACATGGATTGCTATTACATTCATTTATATCTGTCACAAACAACGACATTATTTTGTTAAGATCAATAAGCCCAAATATTGAAAAGAAAAAACTAAATACAAGCATGATTTTACAATTTTGCGAAGAGGCCCCTCCTTAAGAAAGAAGCCAATTCTATTTTAAAAAATAAACAGAGAGAAGTTAATTTTGATGGGTATTTTTATTAATTTTCTATGACGATTTTTAGGTTACCTTTCAAGAAAGGTTTCTTGTGAGATGGTCTCACGAATATTTATTTGTGAGATATGTCAATCTACTGAATTCACAATAAAAGTAATACTCTTAGCATAAAAAGTAATATTTTTTCATGGATGACCAAATAGATATCTGTCGCACAAAATACGACTCGTGAGAGCGTCTCACATAAGTTTTTACCCCCCTTTTCAAACGCTCAATGACTAATTTCAATCATTTCTTTATTGCAAAGTCAAACATATAAACTACTCTAAACAACAATATGCAATTTTAAAAACATTTACTAACCTGTGCAGCCTGGACTAAATACGGATTGCCTTCATACCCCGCTGTGCAATACATCTGTATCCTCCAAGACCCGTGTCTGAATCAACACAAACACTATTATTTCTACAAGCAAAATCAGCAGATTTCTTAGCTTCCTCACATTTTCCACCCAAGCGCCCAATCAATTACAATAGGAACTTCCTGAATCGTCATGTTCTGAAAATTCTCGTCCGAAAATCCAACCCGAAACTTAAACGCGTCCTGATCTCCCACAAAGCGTACCCACAAGCATCAACTCCAAACGTTGTATGGTTACTGAGACTCCCGAGAGCTGATCCAAAATTCTTTAAACCTTTCGGATCGGGGTCTGACAGCAGCCAATCCCGTACAATATCCGTCCAGTAAATCACTCTGTTGTGAGCAAAGTGACAAACATCCGCTTGTAAGTTCCTGCCACTGGTACCAACAATCACAGCCAAATCGTCGCAAGCCCCACTACTGTAAACTTGTTGAACTCAGAAAAGCTGTAGGGAGATCCTGTCAGGTCGATGGCTGTCGGGTTTTCCCTGGTGGTAATTCCCGACTCTGTGTAGCATCTCACAGCAAACCGAGTTTTTTATCCGTATTTCACTATCAATATGTTTAAAACTTCAATACACGGTGTAATGGTGGAGTTTTAGGCGGGTGACGGAATTATCACATTTATGTCAAACCAGGGGTCAATCGAACAGCCTGAGTTGTTTCCAATGCCAAAGGGGAATGGAACAGTTACATCTCCGCACTTCGTTTCGCAACCAGGTTTTGCTATATTTGATCCTTGGCTGAAAGATTTTCTTGGGACAGTTAAATGGTGGAAGAATTGGACGGGGGATGATCAGAGAATGCCATGAAAGGGAGAATAGAATCAAGATTACAGATTTAGGAAGCTTGTATTTTATCTTCATGACTCTTGGAAACAGGCTTGTTCAGGAGTTGTCTAGCACAAATTTTTCTGAAGGGAATGCATATATAATCCACAGAGGTACAAGAAGCAATTTTTGAAAATTTCGGACAAGACACAAATCGTGTGTTTTTGCACAAGAATGCCGGCCCTTGTGCCTGGTGAGTACGTTATTCTTGTTTCCGAGTCTGACAACTAACAATATAGTTAGTATAAAATTTAAACAATGATTGCCTGAGAATTAGGCAGGCCGGCAATATTTTTTTAATCTACATAATTAAACTTATAAAGACAAGATCTTTCAATGTGGGACTTTGGTTGCATCCCAACATGGTGGAAAATGGTATAGTTATAAATTGTTCCACGGCCGTAAAGTATGTATTTGAATGATAACACGAA
>NW_027330558.1:0-8813 GCF_022965805.1 Primulina eburnea
ATAGCATGACAGAAAAATTAAATGTGCAAATTAGCCATTTGCACAGGCTTATTGGCATAGGAGACATTCAATGTGTGGTGAACTTGCGAATGAATAGGAATGCATTTGTACGATTGTGTTACTTGCTAACTCATGTTGGAGGACTAGTCGCGTACATATATGTACGTGTTGAAGAGAAGATGAGCATGTTTCTGTCTATATTGGCTCATCACAAGAAATAGAATTGTTGGACATGACTATGTACGTAGTGGCCATACAATCAGCACCAATTTCCATCAAGTGCTCCAATCCATTCTCATATTACATCCTTTACTACTGGTTAGACCATCTCCTGTGGATGATTCTTGCACCAACGAAACTTGGAAATGGTTCAAGGTAATTTCACACTATATTTAACAAAATCTAGATAACAAACATTTGAACTACTCCCGTATGCTGGTTTTCATATTTAAATTGATTTGAAGTTGTTAATGTTATATTGTACATGGATGTCTGGGTGCATTAGACGGAACGTATGTAAGTGTACATGTACCTACCATGGACAAGGAACAATATAGAACAAGAAAAAGTACTATTGCAGTCAACGTTCTTGGTGTTTGTGACCGTGAGATGAAGTTCATATATGCACTTATGGGGTGGGAAGGATCTGCAGCAGATGCCAGGGTTCTTAAAGATGCAGTGACACGTGACAACACATTGAAAATTCCCATAGGTTTTGATTTCTTTTTATTTATTATTAAGTGTGGACTGTTGAGACATGTTTGTGAAATACTTTTTTTCAGACATTGTTAATTATTTACTCTCAAATTTAGTGCTTACAAAATTAAGATGACATAATAAATAATTTTTCTTCTTTTTAGGCTGTTACTACCTATGTGACAATGAATATGCCAATGTAGATGGATTCTTGACTCCGTACAGGCGAGTACGCTATCACAGGGATGCTTGGGGAAACCGTGCAAATGGGCCACATAATTATAAGGAGTTATTTAATTGGAGACACTCTCAAGCCCGAAACATAATCGAAAGAGCATTCGGTTTGTTGAAAAAAAGATGGGACATACTTCGAAGTCCTTCGTTCTATCCACTAAAAACACAAAACCGAATCATAATGGCGTGTATGTTGTTGCATAACTTCAAAGGTCTGAAATGCCCGACGATCCAATAGACGAAGTGAACGATGATGTAGTCAGTCCGGACAATGAGATACAAGAAGATATCATCACTACCTTGGATTCGTCGGAGGATTGGGATAATTGGAGGGAGAACCTTGCAATGTCTATGTGGATGAATTTGAACTAAATCTTTATGTTTTTTGTACTTCTTTCGTTACAACTTTGGTGTAGACGTACTTGTGGCATTTGATGTTATTTATTTTTGAATCTACAGAACTAGATTGCATTTAATGCTATTTTGTTTGAATTTAATCTACCCATTCTCTTATTTTTTTATTTTATTACGAAATGTTATTTTAAGTAATTGAACTTATTTTAATTGCTTAACCAGTGTGTTGTATTACTACCAGGAATAATACAAAACAGTGGAAACATCTTCATTATGGATAGTGGAGCAACTTCCGAGAGTTTTGTTGGGAAAGCCAAAAAAGCTGATAAGACAAAACGTAGTTGGGGTGAACGTGAAGAAGAGTTTCTGATACAAGCACTGAAAGAGGACTCCGTGGAAGGTTGGAAGAGAGGCAATGGATTTCGTCCAGGGTATTTAGCTTTTCTTGAAAATCGAATGAAATTTGCATTCCCGGACACAAACATACGTGACAACCCACATATTAACTCTAAAGTTCATGTATGGAAGAAATTGTACGGATCGTTGGTGACACTACTAAGTAAAAATGGAGTAGGCTGTGAAGGGAAATAATGTTTTCCAAGTTTTCGATTAATATAGTTAATATTTTCCCAATTATTTTCCTCATTGTTTTGATTGAGTAAATATTTGATTTGATTTTGCCTTCCTAGACAAATGAAATATTAAAAGATTTAGTAAATTGATAAGATATGATTTTAATGTTTAAAAAGAGTTTATTCCTAATAAAACTCTTACTTTCCTTGGTTAATAGGTTTCCTTATGAGATAAGGCGCTCATCTATAAGAAGGAAAACCTAGGAAGTTGGAGGTCGCCGTCTTCTACTCAAAGTCATACGCATACTTTGCACGATCTGAAGTTCAGAGAAAATCACTATCAACACTGATCCTTTGAAGACTGCCGATACCAAGTGTTGCCTTGAATGTTGGGAGCATCTGAAGACAACATCTGTGCAGACGTTGGCTGAAGATTGTTTCGCTTGGAACTATTGTTTGGGAACACGTTTTTGCTTTCTTGTTTTGTTTTATTCTGGTTATTTGTTTTAGAAACATTTATTTTCTCAACTTGTTGAGGAAATTGATTTTCGTGAAATCACTAGTGTTAGGTCTTTGTGTAAACATTGTGGTTTTCTAGTGATTAATTTTTGCCATAAGGCACCGCACAAGTATTTAATTGTGCATATTTAATCTTGTCCATCTAATTATTTAAAGTGAATTTGTGTTATTAATTTTCCGCTGCATGTAGATGTTGTCTGAGATGTTGTAACATCTGGCACAACACCTAGTTCTGACAAAACACAAATTTACTGTTTTTCATCCTATTCTGATATTTTCATTATTTGTTATATTGTCGGACAAAATAATCCTAACAAGTGGTATCAGAGCCAACTCTTGATATACTAAGTGCTGATTCTGGTTTTTGTTTTGTTTGACAGAAATATTTAATGGACATTACGTTTGCAAGTGCAGCACTTCGACCACCAGTCCTTGATGGTACTAATTACAGCTTATGGAAGGTCAAGATACGATACTACATAAAATCCCTAGATGAACGGGCATGGCAGCGCGTCATCAACGGATGGACTCCACCAGTCGCAACAGATCAAGAGGGGGACAATCGACCAAAGCCTGAAAATGACTGGACTGCTGACGAAGTGCAAAATTCAAACCATAACTCAAAGGCCTTGAATGCTATATTCACATCGGTTGATATGAACATGTTCAGTTTAATAACAAACTGTACTTCGGCTAAAAGTGCATGGGACATCCTTCAATGTCATTGTGAAGGGTCTGAGAGTGTGAGACGAACCAGACTGAGGATGCTTACTTCCAAATTCGAGATGATGAGGATGGAAGAATCTGAAAGCATACTTGAGTATGATCGTCGTCTACGGGAGATTGCTAATGAGGCATTCAGTGCTGGAGAATCTATCTCCAGTGAGCGTCTAGTAAGCAAAATCCTCCGTTCTCTGCCTGAAAGATTCAATATAAAAATCTGCGCGATAGATGAAGTAAGGACACGTCTAAGATGTCAGTGGAAGATCTCATCAGCTCACTACGCACGTTTGAGATGAATCTGGACATGCAAAGGAAGGATAAAGGGAAGACAATTGCACTTCAAGCTTCTAATGACTCCTACAATGAACTCCTTCAAATATCCCAAGAAGTCAATGATTCTGAGCTCTGCGAGGACTCTATCTCCTTTATCACAAAGAAATTTGGTGATTACTTGAAGAGAATCCGAGATAAGAAGGATGCACAGTCATCCAAGTCTCCGAGCCTCCATGTACCTGAAAGGACGCAAAGATTCCCTGCGAAGCTACAAGTTCAAACAAGGAACGAAGGCAAGGGACAATTCAAACCAAGAAAATATGATTCGGTGCAGTGTAGAGAATGCCAAGGTTTCGGTCACTACGCAAATGAGTGTGCAAACAGATTACGCAAGAACAAAGGCTACAATGCATCTCTGAGCGATGAAGAATCAGATCTTGAGGAGAAGTCACTGATGAAGACAATCAAACCTCCCTGACTGCACTACTGACAGAAACCCGCTGGTTACAAGTGAATCCTTCAGGTGTTGCCCTAGGTGTTGCCACACCTGGCCGCAATATCTGTGAAAAATCAGTCTGTTTCAACTCTACAATTTCTGGAAACTTGAATGAAGATGATCTGAAGGTTGACGGCGAAGAACTTACTCTCGAAAGTGTCCTGGAACTTTATGAAGAACTGTTTGAAGATTGGACCAAAAGAAACAAGATTAATGCAAATCTCATGAAAGAAAATGCCGAACTAAAATGGTGGTGAAATAAAATGCTGATCTAAAAGTAGTGGTTGCTAAACTTGAGGTAATTTTGAGAAAAAAGATTTGGAACTTGGTAAGACCAGAGAAGATCTTCAAAAAGCAACTGAAACCTTGTCCAAATTCAATACAAGCTCATCCAAGCTTGAATCCATACTTCTGATGGGAAGAGATGACAAGAGGCTTAGGGTTCAAGGACAGTGTGTATGAAACAGGTGAATCTTCCAAGTCTACTGTCTTTGTGAAAGGAAAAGCTGATACATCTCCACAACTTCAATCCAAGTCTCCCATCAAAAGCTCTCCTCCAAAAAGACAACCTGCTGCACCAATTTCTAAGAAACGAAAACGCAGATATGTATGTCATTACTGTTTTAAGCCTGGTCACATCAGGCCCTACTGTTTTAAACTCAGGGATGATCGCATAAATAAAAATCAAGACGGATGTTACCCAGAATGTTGTCCAACACTTTCCGCAACACCTCCCACCATCGATCTACAGTAAGACAAATTTGGGTACCAAAGGTAAAAACTCACTGTAATGTTGTCTATACTTCATTGAAAACTAATACTGCAGGTCATTGGTATTTTGATAGTGGAAGCTCACGCCACATGACGGGCTCTAAAGATCATCTAATCGAGTATGTTGAACAAAAGTGTGGTAGAGTGACCTATGGAGGGGGAGCAAAAGGAAGAATTGTAGGAAAAGGTACACTGAATGTTGAAGGACTGCCAAGGCTTCACAATGTGCTCCATGTTGAAGGATTGAATTCAAATTTGATAAGCATAAGCCAACTATGTGATGATAATTTGTTTGTTAAATTTGATAAACATAACCGTGAAGTCTTTGATGAATCGAATGTGTGTATTATGACAGGTACAAGGTCCTCAGACAACTGCTACTAAATAGGAGAAGACCTTTCATGCAAACATGTGCAAATCACCGAACTTGACCTTTGGCATCAAAAACTCGGACATGCTAATTTCAAAACCCTGAAAAACTTGAGTAAGTACGATGCAGTAAGAGGTATGCCTAACCTCTCTTCTGGTATATCATATGTGTGCGGTGACTGTCAAAAAGGGAAACAGACTCACGTGCATCCAGTGTTGCCAACACCTGGGACAACACGTTGTCTGGAATTACTACACATGGATCTTATGGGTCCTATGGAAGTTGAGAGCCTCGGAGGTAAGAAATACTCTTTCGTGTGTTGATGACTTCTCCCGTTTTCCATGGGTTAATTTTATTAAAGAGAAGTCAGATACGTTCGAAGTATTCAAAAATCTGATCACAAGAATCACTAACCTCCACAGTCTGAAGATAAGAAGGATTAGAACTGATCACGGTAAGGAATTTGAAAATCGCTCATTCTCATCCTTCTGTGACAGGAAAGGTATTTCTCATGAATTCTCAGCACCAAAAAACCCCAACAAAATGGCATTGCCGAACGTAAGAACAGGACTTTGCAAGAAATGGCAAGAGTAATGCTAACTTCAAAGAATCTTGCAAAGCGTTTTTGGGCAGAAGCCCTTAACACAGCTTGTCATATTTCAAATAGGGTGTATCTAAGGAGTGGATCAACCATGACCTCTTATGAAATAATTATGGGAAAGAAGCCCAATCTTAGATACTTTCATGTCTTTGGCTGTGTATGCTACACCTTGAATGACAGGGATCAATTGGCTAAGTTCGATTCCAAAAGTGTAAGTGTCTGTTTCTCGGTTATGCCACTAATAGTCGTGCTTATCGTATGTTTAATCTTAGAACAAGAACGATTATGGAATCAATTAATGTTGTTTTTGATGACCGTGCAGATCTTAAGAAGAAAACTGCAGAAGATGATGTTGAAGATCTGTTGGAGACTCAAATACCGCTGGATAAGACAGATGTTGCTTCAGATGTTGCAACATCCAGCACAACATGTGACACTGATGTCAACGGTTCACAGGAAAATGCTCACAGCGATAATGAGGTAGTCGATGATGGACCGAGTATTCCAAGCAAAATCCAAAAGAACCACCGTCTTCTCAAATCATCGGAGGAATAAGGAAGATATCCAGACCAGGAAGAAGGACAGAGTTGACTATCGAAAAATGGTTGGACTCGTGTGCATGAGTACCATGTACTCGCAGGTTAGATTTTCATGATTTGTGTCTCAAATTGAGCCTAAAAATGTTATGGAAGCATTAAAAGATGAATTTTGGACTAATGCTATGCATGATGAGCTTGAAGAGTTTGTTCGAAATGATGTGTGGACTCTAGTTCCATCTCCTGACCATGGCAACGTGATTGGCACAAAGTGGGTTTTTAAAAATAAAACTGATGAGTCAAGAAACATCATCCGAAATAAAGCAAGGTTGGTTGCTCAAGGGTACACACAGGTTGAGGGGGTTGATTTCGATGAGACCTTTGCTCCTGTTGCCTGCATTGAGTCAATTCGAATTTTGCTTGCCATTGCTTGTTACATGAAAATAAAACTGTTTCAAATGGATGTCAAAAGTGCCTTCTTGAACGGGTTCTTGAGTGAAGAAGTACATGTGAGACAGCCTAAAGGATTCGAGGATCCACATAAACCGAATCATGTGTACAAGTTGAAAAAGGCTCTCTATGGCTTGAAACAAGCACCCCGTGCATGGTATGGGAGATTAACTGACTATCTTCTCGACATTGGATTTACACGAGGTGAGGTAGATAAAACACTCTTCATTCAAAAGGCCCAAGGTGAGATCCTTATCTGTCAGATCTATGTAGATGATATAATCTTTGGTGCGTCATCACAAAAGCATGCTAATGATTTTGTTGAGTGCATGTCATGACGTTTGAAATGAGCATGGTTGGTGAGCTAAATTTCTTTCTGGGTTTGCAAATAAAACAAATGCATGACGGCATTTTTTTGTGCCAAAGCAAGTACGCTAAAAATTTGATCAAGAAATTTGCAAATGAAAACACCAAACACATGAAAACTCCTATGGGATCAAATGAAAAATTATCCAAAGATGTTGCGGGTGAAGATGTTGACAACACCTTGTACCGTAGCATCATAGGAAGTCTCTTATACTTGACGGCTAGCCATCCTGACATCATGTTTAGTGTTTGCTTATGTGCTAGGTATCAATCCAATCCTAAAACTTCTCATTTGAAAGCTGTTAAACGTATTTTACGTTACATAGCAGGAACAATTGAATTAGGATTATGGTATACTCACGAAACCAACTCAAACCTGGTAGGATTTTCCGATGCTGATTGGGCTGGGGATCTAGATGATAGAAAACGTACTTCTGGGGGTGTTTCTACCTTGGCAATAACTTGATTTCCTGGCATAGTCGAAAACAGAATTGTGTATCTTTATCCACTGCTGAATCCGAATATGTGGCAGTTGGAAATGCTTGCACCCAACTTTTGTGGATGAATCAAATGATAGAAGATTATGGACTTAAAAGTGAATCTTTAATGGTGTACTGTGATAACTCTAGTGCAATTAACATTTCAAAAAATCCAGTACAACACTCTCGAACAAAGCACGTTGACATAAGACATCATTTTATTCGAGACCTAGTAGAAAAAGGATTGATTAGAATTGATTTTGTTGATACAAATAACCAATTGGCTGACATATTCACAAAAGCGTTGGACTTTGAGAGATTCTCCAATCTTAGGAAATCTCTCAGCATGTGTTCTATTTGATCATTGATAGATGTTGCCCCAGATGTCACAACATCTCGGACAACACCTAACTTGCATGAGCATATTTAGGATTTAGGCATACTACATTGCATTCATACTGTGACATGTTGTGTTGAAACAATGTAGCATAGTTTTCTGATGCTCTTACAATTCCTAGTTATCTTTTAAATCTTCACATCTATACATTTGAACTCAGTCACAACGAACTTGATGATGGTCACTTGACTCTAACCAATGTGACAAGTCTCCTCAGAAAAATTGAAAAGTAAAAAGATGGGTCTGTGGTTAGAAGGAAAGATGGAAAAAGCTACCTAAAAGAGCCCAATGAAGGCTGTGCTTTTAGTGTGGGAGCTACCCCTTCTAAAATTACCACAGCAATAGGAGAAAATGGAAAAGGCTACCTAGGGGAGTCCAATGAAGACCGTTCTCCTAGTGTGGGAGCTACCACTCCTATGTTCAGAAAATTGCTAAATCACCAAGTGTGAAGATAATCAAATTTTTTTGGGAATTGTGCGTGCTGTCAGAGGATGTTGCCAACATTTTGACAACACTCCATCTGTAAACATATCTCACATCTGCTTTCATCTACATTCTGTTTTAGGCATAATTAGTTCATGCATAAACTTATTTCCGTGAATATTGGTGTGCCACAAGGATATTGATAATTCGACAAAAGAAAATTCGATGAAAATCCAGATTGTGCGAACATCTCGAATTTACGTAATGCTGTTGTCTAGTGGAGCGAAAATTGATGTGGGTTATTGGTAATTTTGAATTAGTTTTGTGCGAAAATTTTGCTGAGCAATCGATGGTGGTGACGGCTAATTTTTGCTGAGTTAAATTTTTTTTACCGTTAGACTTACAGGGAGTTACATTGTGCTTAATTGTGATTATTAGTCTCTCTACTCCACACTTACTTTACAATCACTACTCTAGAAACCCTAAGCCATTGCTCCAGCACTTTCGCATTTCCTTCTGAAATTCTCTTCCTTTCTCTGTTTAAAACTTACAA
>NW_027330559.1:0-23843 GCF_022965805.1 Primulina eburnea
ATATCCTTCTTAGTGACGGCTGAATCGACTAGGAACCGTTTAGAATATACAGTATTACAAATATGAGTTTCATGATACTCATCATATGAGCATCTCATATTCTTTCTACTATTTGTATATTCAAGGGCTTTATCTATGCAACTAGCATGGGTATACAGATAAAGATGTGCCATAATAATAATTTCAAATATTATTAAAATAAAGATTGCTTATACATAGAGTTTCATTGTGAACACTCGGCCAACACTTGGCTCGACGGGCACTTACTCTAACAAGGGATTCTATTTTTGTTGTTGTGGATAGATTCTCTAATATGGCACATTTTATAGCTTGTCATAAAATCGATGATGCTTCAAACATTGCGGATTTGTTCTTTCGAGAATTCGTTAGGTTGCATGGCATGACTAGGACTATTGCTTCTGATCGCGATGTTAAATTCTTGAGTTACTTTTGGAATACTTTTTGGGCTAAACATGTCACAAAATTGTTGTTTTCTTCTACTTGTCATCCTCAAACGGATGGACAAACTGAAGTTGTCAATAGAACTTTGGGAACACTTTTGCGTGCTATTCTTAAAAAGAACTTGGATTGACATTTCTATGGACTTTATTTTGGGTTTGCCTAGTACTAAGAATGGGAGGGATTCTATTTTTGTTGTTGTGGATAGATTCTCTAATATGGCACATTTTATAGCTTGTCATAAAATCGATGATGCTTCAAACATTGCGGATTTGTTCTTTCGAGAAGTCGTTAGGTTGCATGGCATGACTAGGACTATTGCTTCTGATCGCGATGTTAAATTCTTGAGTTACTTTTGGAATACTTTTTGGGCTAAACATGGCACAAAATTGTTGTTTTCTACTACTTGACATCTTCAAACGGATGGACAAACTGAAGTTGTCAATAGAACTTCGGGAACACTTTTGCGTGCTATTCTTAAAAAGAACTTGGATTGACATTTCTATGGACTTTATTTTGGGTTTGCCTAGTACTAAGAAGGGGAGAGATTCTATTTGTGACACCCCGATCCTCTTTTAAAATAAAATACGCAGCGGAAATAAAATTTTCTCTTTAAAATATACGGAAGGAGTTTCAAAATAAATTTCTTTAAATATCTTTACAAAATAAATACATGATCATTTAAATGACATAACAAAAACAAAACATCATTCCTATGATCATGCCAAAATCCTCCTTCCAACGGTGTATGCATATGACCCCCGATCTACAGTCAACGTCCCGAGGCACCACTCTGATCTGCATCACATGAAAATAACTGGAATGAGAATAAATCTCAGCAAGTGGAACTCTTATATAACAATAAACAATAACTCTGTAAAACATCTCTTTGAAATCATAAATACCATCAACTCTGAACTGTAAACTCTGAATATTAATAACATAGCAATAGCATAAAAATATGATGGTATTTCTCTTTTGCTCTGGGGATTGATATCAATAGTATCTCTGCTCTGGGGTTGCTCGTATCCCAAATCGATATAAATACCGATAACTCTGAGGGATATAAGCCTCTGGGCGATGATCATCTAATATTGCATGCAATCTCTGACTATGTATTTATCAATCCGAAAACATTTAAACTCTTCTCTGGTTTTAACAATCACTTTGAACTCTATATATCTCTTTGTATTCCCTTTAATCAATAATGAGACATACAATGCCTCCAATACATATAACAATACATACTATGGATCAAATGAAAGGGAATAACACAATAAACTCTTTGAAAAACATACATATAAAATCATGTGAGCAAAAGGAATGAATTTCCACTTACAAACCACAACAAACACCTCAACTTAGCTCTTGATCACCACCTACAACAAATAATCCACAAATAACACCAATATCAACTAAATATCCAAGATTACAAGCTAAATAATCCATAAATCCACATAAACAACCAACCTAAACAACTCTTAATTTACAACCTTAACAGAATCGCACCAAAAACTTACCCAAGCTTCCTAGCACCAAGGAGAACGTCGAACTCAAGTCGAAATTCCAAACAAACGCCTGAATCGAAGATAGGAATGGAAAGAAATGACTAAAAACCCTAGAAATGGAGAGAAAAGTCGAGAATGGAGGAGAAAAGAAAGGGAAAGTATGGCCAACCACTCCAAAAAGTAGCTTAAAAACTCGCCCATACCTTCACCGCGGGTGCGCTCCTCTAAGCACCGCGGGTGCGCAATGGTTACGGCATTCTCAAAAATTCTGGAACACGAACAGCGCGGGTGCGGCGACGCAAGCAGCGTGGGTGCAGTCTCTACCGCAGGGGCGGTCTCTACATCACCGCGGGTGCGGTGTGCTCACGGCATTCCAACTCCAAAACAGCACAGTACACCACGGGGGCACTCCAGTTAAGAGCGCGGGTGCACTCAGGTCACGGCAAAGCACTATTCCCATGCAACTAGAATCGATCCGAAACTCTGAAACGAACAACCAACATCAACTAACACCTCAAGACAATAAAACTAACAATACTATAGCCCAAAAATACAACTCTGAACATCTAATCAAATATCCCAAATAACAAACGAAACTTAAATCGTACCGTACACCGGGCTCGGCTATTACACTATTTTTGTTGTTGTGGATAGATTCTCTAAGATGGCACATTTTATAGCTTGTCATAAAATCGATGATGCTTCAAACATTTCGGATTTGTTCTTTCGAGAAGTCGTTAAGTTGCATGGCATGACTAGGACTATTGCTTCTGATCGCGATGTTAAATTCTTGAGTTACTGTTGGAATACTTTTTGGGCTAAACATGGCACAAAATTGTTGTTTTCTACTACTTGACATCTTCAAACGGATGGACAAACTGAAGTTGTCAATAGAACTTTGGGAACACTTTTGCGTGCTATTCTTAAAAAGAACTTGGATTGATATTTCAATGGACTTTATTTTGGGTTGCCTAGGACTAAGAAGGGGAGGGATTCTATTTTTGTTGTTGTGGATAGATTCTCTAAGATGGCACATTTTATAGCTTGTCATAAAACCGATGATGCTTCAAACATTGCGGATTTGTTCTTTAGAGAAGTCGTTAGGTTGCATGGCATGACTAGGACTATTGCTTCTGATCGCGATGTTAAATTCTTGAGTTACTTTTGGAATACTTTATGGGCTAAACTTGACACAAAATTGTTGTTTTCTACTACTTGTCATCCTCAAACGGATGGACAAACTGAAGTTGTCAATACAACTTTAGGAACACTTTTGCGTGCTATTCTTAAAAAGAACTTGGATTGACATTTATATTGAATTTATTTTGGGTTGCCTAGGACTAAGAAGGGGAGGGATTCTATTTTTGTTGTTGTGGATAGATTCTCTAAGATGGCACATTTTATAGTTTGTCATAAAATCGATGATGCTTCAAACATTGCGGATTTGTTCTTTCGAGAAGTCGTTAGGTTGCATGGCATGCCTAGGACTATTGTTTCTGGTCGCGATGTTAAATTCTTGAGTTACTTTTGGAATACTTTTTGGGCTAAAATTGGCACAAAATTGTTGTTTTCTACTACTTGTCATCCTCAAACGGATGGACAAACTGAAGTTGTCAATAGAACTTTGGGAACACTTTTGCGTGCTATTCTTAAAAAGAACTTGGATTGGCATTTTTATGGACTTTATTTTAACTTTGCCTAGTACTAAGAAGGGGAGGGATTCTATTTTTGTTGTTGTGGATAGATTCTCTAAGATGGCACATTTTATAGCTTGTCATAAAATCGATGATGCTTCAAACATTGCGGATTTGTTCTTTCGAGAAGTCGTTAGGTTGCATGGCATGCCTAGGACTATTGTTTCTGGTCGCGATGTTAAATTCTTGAGTTACTTTTGGAATACTTTTTGGGCTAAAATTGGCACAAAATTGTTGTTTTCTACTACTTGTCATCCTCAAACGGATGGACAAACTGAAGTTGTCAATAGAACTTTGGGAACACTTTTGCGTGCTATTCTTAAAAAGAACTTGGATTGACATTTTTATGGACTTTATTTTGGGTTTGCCTAGTACTAAGAAGGGGAGGGATTCTATTTTTGTTGTTGTGGATAGATTCTCTAATATGGCACATTTTATAGCTTGTCATAAAATCGATGATGCTTCAAACATTGCGGATTTGTTCTTTCGAGAAGTCGTTAGGTTGCATGGCATGACTAGGACTATTGCTTCTGATCGCGATGTTAAATTCTTGAGTTACTTTTGGAATACTTTTTGGGCTAAACATGGCACAAAATTGTTGTTTTCTACTACTTGACATCTTCAAACGGATGGACAAACTGAAGTTGTCAATAGAACTTCGGGAACACTTTTGCGTGCTATTCTTAAAAAGAACTTGGATTGACATTTCTATGGACTTTATTTTGGGTTTGCCTAGTACTAAGAAGGGGAGAGATTCTATTTTTGTTGTTGTGGATAGATTCTCTAAGATGGCACATTTTATAGCTTGTCATAAAATCGATGATGCTTCAAACATTTCGGATTTGTTCTTTCGAGAAGTCGTTAAGTTGCATGGCATGACTAGGACTATTGCTTCTGATCGCGATGTTAAATTCTTGAGTTACTTTTGGAATACTTTTTGGGCTAAACATGGCACAAAATTGTTGTTTTCTACTACTTGACATCTTCAAACGGATGGACAAACCGAAGTTGTCAATAGAACTTTGGGAACACTTTTGCGTGCTATTCTTAAAAAGAACTTGGATTGATATTTCAATGGACTTTATTTTGGGTTGCCTAGGACTAAGAAGGGGAGGGATTCTATTTTTGTTGTTGTGGATAGATTCTCTAAGATGGCACATTTTATAGCTTGTCATAAAACCGATGATGCTTCAAACATTGCGGATTTGTTCTTTAGAGAAGTCGTTAGGTTGCATGGCATGACTAGGACTATTGCTTCTGATCGCGATGTTAAATTCTTGAGTTACTTTTGGAAGACTTTATGTGCTAAACTTGGCACAAAATTGTTGTTTTCTACTACTTGTCCTCCTCAAACGAATGGACAAACTGAAGTTGTCAATAGAACTTTGGGAACACTTTTGCGTGCTATTCTTAAAAAGAACTTGGATTGACATTTCTATGGACTTTATTTTGAGTTGCCTAGGACTAAGAAGGGGATGGATTCTATTTTTTTTGTTGTGGATAGATTCTCTAAGATGGCACATTTTATAGCTTGTCATAAAACCGATGATGTTTCAAACATTGCGGATTTGTTCATTAGAGAAGTCGCTAGGTTGCATGGCATGCCTAGGACTATTGTTTCTGGTCGCGATGTTAAATTATTTAGTTACTTTTGGAAGACTTTCTGGGCTAAACTTGGCACAAAATTGTTGTTTTCTACTACTTGTCATCCTCAAACGGATGGACAAACTGAAGTTGTCAATAGAACTTTGGGAACACTTTTGCGTGCTATTCTTAAAAAGAACTTGGATTGGCATTTTTATGGACTTTATTTTAACTTTGCCTAGTACTAAGAAGGGGAGGGATTCTATTTTTGTTGTTGTGGATAGATTCTCTAAGATGGCACATTTTATAGCTTGTCATAAAATCGATGATGCTTCAAACATTGCGGATTTGTTCTTTCGAGAAGTCGTTAGGTTGCATGGCATGACTAGGACTATTGCTTCTGATCGCGATGTTAAATTTTTGAGTTACTTTTGGAATACTTTTTGGGCTAAACATGGCACAAAATTGTTGTTTTCTACTACTTGACATCTTCAAACGGATGGACAAACTGAAGTTGTCAATAGAACTTTGGGAACACTTTTGCGTGCTATTCTTAAAAAGAACTTGGATTGACATTTTTATGGACTTTATTTTGGGTTTGCCTAGTACTAAGAAGGGGAGGGATTCTATTTTTGTTTTTGAGGATAGATTCTCTAATATGGCACATTTTATAGCTTGTCATAAAATCGATGATGCTTCAAACATTGCGGATTTGTTCTTTCGAGAAGTCGTTAGGTTGCATGGCATGTGTGACACCCTGACCTCTTTTAAAAAAATAAATACGCAGCGGAAATAAAATTTTCTCTTTAAAATATACGGAAGGAGTTTCAAAATACATTTGATTAAATATCTTTACAAAATAAATACATGATCATTTAAATGACATAACAAAAACAAAACATCATTCCTATGATCATGCCAAAATCCTCCTTCCACGGTGTATGCATATGACCCCCAAATCCACAGTCAACGTCCCGGGGCACCACTCTGATCTGCATCACATGAAAATAACTGGAATGAGAATAAATCTCAGCAAGTGGAACTCTTATATAACAATGAACAATAACTCTGTAAAACATCTCTTTGAAATCATAAATACCATCAACTCTGAACTGTAAACTCTGAATATCAATAACATAGCAATAGCATAAAAATATGATGGTATTTCTCTTTTGCTCTGGGGATTGATATCAATAGTATCTCTGCTCTGGGGTGCTCGTATCCCAAATCGATATAAATACCGATAACTCTGAGGGATATAAGCCTATAGGCGATGATCATCTAATATTGCATGCAATCTCTGACTATGTATTTATCAATCCGAAAACATTTAAACTCTTCTCTGGTTTTAACAATCACTTTGAACTCTATATATCTCTTTGTATTCCCTTTAATCAATAATGAGACATACAATGCCTCCAATACATATAACAATACATACTATGGATCAAATGAAAGGGAATAACACAATAAACTCTTTGAAACACATACATATAAAATCATGTGAGCAAAAGGAATGAATTTCCACTTACAAACCACAACAAACACCTCAACTTAGCTCTTGATCACCACCTACAACAAATAATCCACAAATAACACCAATATTAACTAAATATCCAAGATTACAAGCTAAATAATCCATAAATCCACATAAACAACCAACCTAAACAACTCTTAATTTACAACCTTAACAGAATCGCACCAAAAGCTTACCCAAGCTTCCTAGCACCAAGGAGAACGTCGAACTCAAGTCGAAATTCCAAACAAACGCTTGAATCGAAGATAGGAAGTGAAAGAAATGACCAAAAACCCTTGCAATGGAGAGAAATGTCGAAAATGAAGGAGAGAATAAAGGAAAAGTATGGCCAACCACTCCAAAAAGTAGCTTAAAAACTCGACCATACCTTCACCGCGGGTGCGCTCCTCTAAGCACCGCGGGTGCGCAATAGCTACGGCATCTCAAAAAAAAATCTGGAACTCGAACAGCGCGGGTGCGGTCTCCACCGCGGGGGCGGTCACTACAACGCCGCGGGTGCGGTGTGCTCACGGCAAAACACTATTCCCATGCAACAAAAATCAAACCGAAACGCTGAAACGAACAACCAACATCATCTAATACCTCAAGACAATAAAACTAACAATACTATAGCCCAAAAATACAACTCTGAACATCTAATCAAATATCCCAAATAACAAACGAAACTTAAATCGTACCGTACACCGGGCTCGGCTATTACAATCTCCCCCCCTTAAGGGAATTTCGTCCGCGAAATTGACGTCACGGCACGAACAACTCAGGATACTTCTCTCTCATCTCATCCTCTGGTTCCCACGTAGCCTCCTTGTGGGGACCCGGGCTCTAAATCTTTTTCTTGGGATTAAATGGATTGTTATTCTAAAATGTGGGTCAATTTTTCGCTTTTATATTTAAATCAAAATGTAACTAGACAAGCACAAGTTCTTTATTTAATTTACAACATACAAACATAAAATCTATGTCCTGTTCCGTATATCCTCAACTAACCAGTAATAAAATACAGTACATAACAAAAGACAACTACTGGTCCGTCTGCTAGGCCCGAGATCTCCACGCTAACACGATCATCTCTGTCTCGACCCAAATCCTGCCCCACCTGTTGTTATGCACACATACAGACATAACAACAGCCGGAAAACCGGTGAGAACACATCCCAGTATAAACATGTGAACATGCATATAAATACTATAAAACATGAAACATGCTGATATGAATGTCATTCATATAAAATCATGAAATGCGAGCCTAATCATGTCTAGATGCGACTCGACTAAAACTCTAGGGATCCCGGTGTGAATAAGACGATCTATCACCTACCCTCCCAATCGGGGTGACGGTACGTCTTATTCCTAGACTTCGGCCTGATCTGTATCCACGTCTACAATAGGGGGGTGATCTTCCCCTAAGCTGGGATAGAACCGAACGTCTAGAAGTCTGCCTGATCTCCAGACTGTCCTATCTTAATGCATGAATACAAAATCTGTAAACAAGCATAATCATCTAATGCAATGTAACATGATCTGTAAACAAAGCATAATAAGAATTGAATACAAGTTCTAATAATCATCTAATGCAATGTAACATGATCTGTAAACAAAGCATAGCGAGATTTGCATACAAGATCTATAAACAAATCTATAATAATACCTATATCAAGATATAAACAATAAAACTCGTATGTGATTTTGGTTGGGAAACTCAAATGTGATCTCATTTGAGTCGTGATTCCCCAAAACAAAGCATGTAGTATACCTTCCGTCGTAGAATTGCTGTTACAGTCGTGAAGATGAATCTGCAATAGAATGTCTAACACTTTCTAGGAAATGTTTCTTATGCTTTCAAATCTAACGAAACCTCGCCTCTATTTATAGACAATGATCGGAAGATCCGATCCACTTCGGACGCTCCGATCTGACACCCTTCGGACGTTCCGAACTCACTTCGGACGTTCCGAATCCTGCATGTCTTCCACGTCTCTAGCCAACTGTCTCGGATGATCCGAACTACGATCGGTCGATCCGAACTATTGCATGCCATCCATGTGTCCAGCCACCTGGCTCGGATGCTCCGAACTCCGAACGGACGGTGCGAACTCTGATCGTACGTTCCGATCTCGGTTCGGTCCTTCCGGTCTCACCGAAATATAAATACTCCAATATTCTCGATGCCGGTCAATCTAATTCTCAATAGATATCAACACTATCATATTCTCAATCATAATCCAATACAATACTTCTGTCTCAACAAGTCATAATCATACTGAAAATCATATATGATATCATTTCTTATTTCTTATGGTTATGTACAATCTTCACAACATATTCGTATATGTCAATCATTGTTCCGGGCATTACATTTCTCCCCCTCTAAGACAGAAGTTCGTCCTCGAACTGAAGTAATCATACAAATTATTTAAAACAGTTTGATAATCTAAAACTGAATACGTACTCATATCATATAAATAACTCGGGGTGTTTCTGCCTCATGTTTTCTTCCGTTTCCCACGTCGCTTCCTCAATGCCATGTCGACTCCACTGAATTTTCACAAGTGGAATGGTCTTCGTTCTGAGCTGTTTGTCCTTTCGATCAAGAATCTGTATCGGTCGTTCTATATAGCTCAAGGTTTGATCAAGTTCAGCTTCGTTCGGTTGAATAACATGAGAAACATCTGGCATATATCTGCGTAACATTGATACATGAAATACGTCATGTATTCCGGATAAAGAAGGAGGAAGAGCAAGTCGATAAGCTCGATCGCCAATCTTTTCAAGAATCTCGTAAGGACCAATGTATCGAGGAGAGAGTTTCCCGCGTTTGCCAAATCGAACAACACCTCTGAATGGAGAAATCTTCAAGAATACTCTATCTCCTGCCTCAAATACTAATGGTCTACGTCGGATGTTGGCGTATTTTGCTTGTCGATCTTGTGCTGTCTTCATTCTCTTCTGAATAAGTTTCACCTTCTCTGTCATGTCACGAATCATGTCTGGCCCAAGTTCTGGCACATCTGAGATATCATCCCAATATAGCGGAGATCTGCACTTCTTGCCATACAAAGCTTCAAACGGTGCCATTTCAATGCTCGTCTGATAGCTATTATTGTAGGAGAATTCACAAAGAGGTAGGGAATCTTGCCAACTAATGCCAAAATCTAGCACGACGGCTCTCAACATATCTTCTAATGTCTGGATAGTCCGTTCTGACTGTCCGTCTGTCTGAGGATGGTAAGCAGTACTCAGGTGTAATGTCGTACCTAAGGCCTGCTGTAAACTGTGCCAGAAGTGAGAAGTGAATCGTGGATCACGATCTGATACGATGGACTTCGGCACTCCATGTAATCTGACTACCTCTCGAATATAAATCTCCGCCATCTGATCCTGTCTATACGTCATTCTATAAGGGATGAAACAAGCAGATTTGGTCAATCTGTCAATAATGACCCAAATCGCATCGCAACCTCTGGATGATCGAGGTAACTTCGTCACGAAATCCATGGAAATGTGGTCCCATTTCCATTCTGGAATGGATAAACTCTGAAGTAAACCCCCCGGCTTCTTCCTCTCGGCCTTCACCTGTTGGCAGTTCAAGCATTTAGACACAAATTCGGCAATGTCTGACTTCATTTGCTTCCACCAGAACTGTGTCTTCAAGTCATTGTACATCTTTCTGCCACCAGGATGGATGCTGAACCGACTACAATGTGCCTCTGTCAGAATCTGCTGCCTCAAATCTGCAACATCTGGCACAACTAGACGGTTATTCACGTACAACACATGATCTCGTACCTGATATTCTGATACATGCCCTGATCTGACCATTTGGATTGATCTTTGCACATTCTGATCAGTTCTTTGTGCTTCCTTAATCCTCATAATCAAATTGGGCTCAACTTGGATCGTAAAGAGTCGTAGTGGCTTACTATCTGTATCAAATTCTAATCCAGATGTACAGCAATTTTCAACTAACTTGTTAACACCTATCGTCGATAAGGACAAAGAACATACCTTACGACTCAAGGCATCGGCTGCTGCATTTGACTTTCCTGGATAATATTTGATTTCACAGTCAAAGTCTTTCAGAAGATCTAGCCATCTACGTTGCCTCATATTCAATTCTGATTGAGAAAATAGGTACTTTAAGCTCTTGTGATCGGAAAAGATCTCAAATTTCTCGCCATAGAGATAATGACGCCAAATCTTTAATGCAAACACGATAGCCGCCAATTCAAGATCATGAATGGGGTATCGAACTTCATGTGGCTTCAATTGTCTCGAGGCGTATGCGATCACATGACCTCGCTGCATAAGAACACATCCCAAACCTCTATGAGAAGCATCACAATATACAACAAAATCACCTGTACCTGAAGGTATCGTCAATACTGGAGCACTGGTCAGCCTTTTCTTCAATTCAACAAAGCTAGACTCACACTCCTCTGACCAAACAAATGGTGCATTCTTTTGTGTTAATTGAGTTATTGGTTTTGCAATACTGGAGAAATCTTTGATAAATCTTCTGTAGTATCCGGCTAAGCCCATGAAACTGCGTATTTCTGGTACAGAAGTCGGTCTCGACCAACTAATCACAGCTTCCACTTTACTCGGATCAACAGAAATACCATTTCCAGAAATGATATGTCCTAAGAAGACAACTCTATTCAACCAAAACTCACACTTTGACAATTTAGCATACAGTCGCTCGTTCCTCAACGTCTGCAAAACAATTCTGAGATGCTCTGCATGCTCATTTCTGTTCTTCGAATACACCAAAATGTCATCAATGAAGACAATCACAAATTCATCTAGATATCTCTGAAACACTTGGTTCATCAAGCCCATAAATACCGCAGGAGCATTTGTTAAACCAAAAGGCATGACAATAAATTCGTAATGTCCATACCTGGTTCGAAACGCTGTCTTTGGTATGTCTATATCTCGAACTCTGAGCTGATGATAACCAGAACGTAAATCAATCTTAGAATAGACCGAGGATCCCTGCAACTGATCAAATAGGTCATCAATCCTCGGCAAAGGATATTTATTCTTGATCGTTGCCTTGTTCAACTGCCGGTAATCGATACACAACCGCATCGACCC
Organism: Primulina eburnea; assembly: GCF_022965805.1. Lineage (NCBI taxonomy): Eukaryota > Viridiplantae > Streptophyta > Magnoliopsida > Lamiales > Gesneriaceae > Primulina > Primulina eburnea. Next base: position 11,880 of record NW_027330559.1, read on the forward strand.
ATCTTTCTTTCGCACGAACAGCACCGGAGCGCCCCAAGGAGATACACTAGGTCTGATATATCCCTTGGCTAGAAGATCTTCTAATTGTGCTTTCAATTCTTTGAGTTCGATGGGTGCCATCCTATATGGAGCTCTCGAAATAGGTACGGTACCTGGCGCAAGTTCAATGCTGAAATCTACCTCACGAACCGGAGGTAATCCTGGGATCTCATCTGGAAAAATATCTGGAAATTCCCGTACTACTGGCAGATCTGCCAATGCCGGGCTCGACTTCTGCATATCTACAGCATAAACAAAGAAACCATCCGCTCCTTTCTGTAACAGTCTGTTCATAGTAAGAGCCGAAATCAAGGGAATCCGAGATCTGGAATCCTTCCCGTAGAATTTCCACTCGTCTGTCATCTCGGGTCTGAATCTGACAATCTTGTGGAAACAATCCACGGTGGCTCTGTACTTCGTTAGCATGTCAATACCGACTATACAATCAAAATCAGCTAGACCCAACACTATACAATCTAGGTCAATCTCATGCCCCTTCAAACTGTAGAATGCAATGTCTAACCGTAGTTACAGATATTAATCCACTTCCCAACGGAGAATTAATCGACACCACATCTAACAAAGACTCAACAGGCAATGAATGCAACAATGCAAATCGTTCTGAGATGAATGTATGCGATGCACCTGTATCTATCAAGATATAAGCAGGATAACCATAAAGGAGACAGTTACCTGCTATAACATCATCTGGTGCATCTTGTGCTTGCTCCTCTGTCAACGCAAACACTTGGGCCTGTTGCCTCGGAGGTTGAGTCACAGTCTGACTACCTCGGCCTCTGGGTGGAGTCGGTGCTGGTGGAGGCTGAAAAGAGTGAACCGATGATGCCTGCCGCTCAAACTGAGGTACTGAACCGGATGCTCTTCCACTCTGGCCTTGCTGTACACCTCTCTGTGGACAGACTTTGGCAAAATGCCCCGGTTGCCTACAAACGTTACATCGACCTGTAACTCCCTGGCACTGTTCAGTCGCATGCTTCCCTCCACAGGAACTGCAATAAACACCTGTATACCTGCTACTCTGATCAAAACCAGTCTGTCTTGATCCGCTGGAGCTCGACGAACTGCTCCCTGGTCTTTTAAACTGTTTCCCCTTCGCCTTCAGCTGTTCTTTGCGTCCACTACCACTACCACCACTTTCGAATCGAGGAGGAGGCACTTGGAATGGAGGTAGTGGCGGTCTCGGACTCGGTGCAACATACGGAGCACTCCGTTGTCTAAGCAATCCTGCTTCAGCTCCTTTGGCACGATTCAATGCATCCGAGAAATTATCGGGTCTCCCAGTATTGACCAATGTAAAGATATCTGGATTCAGGCCATTTATAAACTGATCCGCCATGGCCTCGTCATTTCCTGAAACATGGGGTGCAAAACGAAGCAAAGAAGAGAATTTAGCAACGTACTCTTCAATGTTCAATGGCCCTTGCCTCAGGTTTGCGAATTCAGCGCCTTTATCTTTACGGTAGGATACAGGGAAGAATCGCTGATAAAACTCGGTCTTGAATACCTTCCAAGAAATTTCGGTACCCCGTTGCTCTAAAGCTCTCCTAATGTTCAACCACCAATTCTTTGCTATATCTTGCAATTGATGGCCAATTAGCTTGATCCTCTTCTCATCACTGTACTCCAACGAGTCGAATAGCATCTCAATATCTTCAAGCCAACTTTCGCACTCGATGGCATTCTCGGTACCTTTTAAAGTGGGAGGTCGAAAGGATTGGAATCGCTTCAGCAACGTCTCCATAGGGGTCGCTGTAACATCCATAGAATCTCCGGATGTACTCCCCTGCTCTGGCGCTGCTGGTCGTAGAGGTACGGCTGCTCTTCTAGGAGGCATATCTAATAATCCAACTGATTAGTAAACAAGATATACAACTGTCTCAGCCATCATCTAGTCAGTTACCTCTGATCTAGAATCGGTTCTGATTCAGTCAATCACATGCTGAAATTAATCAAATACCAAACAACATGTAATAAGAAAGCAATAATCATGCTAGCATATCATCAAGCAAGGAAGAAGACTCGATCTACCCCGCTCATTCTATCCTATTTCAGTCTAACGGAACTATCGGCTCTGATACCACCTGTTGTGGGGACCCGGGCTCTAAATCTTTTTCTTGGGATTAAATGGATTGTTATTCTAAAATGTGGGTCAATTTTTCGCTTTTATATTTAAATCAAAATGTAACTAGACAAGCACAAGTTCTTTATTTAATTTACAACATACAAACATAAAATCTATGTCCTGTTCCGTATATCCTCAACTAACCAGTAATAAAATACAGTACATAACAAAAGACAACTACTGGTCCGTCTGCTAGGCCCGAGATCTCCACGCTAACACGATCATCTCTGTCTCGACCCAAATCCTGCCCCACCTGTTGTTATGCACACATACAGACATAACAACAGCCGGAAAACCGGTGAGAACACATCCCAGTATAAACATGTGAACATGCATATAAATACTATAAAACATGAAACATGCTGATATGAATGTCATTCATATAAAATCATGAAATGCGAGCCTAATCATGTCTAGATGCGACTCGACTAAAACTCTAGGGATCCCGGTGTGAATAAGACGATCTATCACCTACCCTCCCAATCGGGGTGACGGTACGTCTTATTCCTAGACTTCGGCCTGATCTGTATCCACGTCTACAATAGGGGGGTGATCTTCCCCTAAGCTGGGATAGAACCGAACGTCTAGAAGTCTGCCTGATCTCCAGACTGTCCTATCTTAATGCATGAATACAAAATCTGTAAACAAGCATAATCATCTAATGCAATGTAACATGATCTGTAAACAAAGCATAATAAGAATTGAATACAAGTTCTAATAATCATCTAATGCAATGTAACATGATCTGTAAACAAAGCATAGCGAGATTTGCATACAAGATCTATAAACAAATCTATAATAATACCTATATCAAGATATAAACAATAAAACTCGTATGTGATTTTGGTTGGGAAACTCAAATGTGATCTCATTTGAGTCGTGATTCCCCAAAACAAAGCATGTAGTATACCTTCCGTCGTAGAATTGCTGTTACAGTCGTGAAGATGAATCTGCAATAGAATGTCTAACACTTTCTAGGAAATGTTTCTTATGCTTTCAAATCTAACGAAACCTCGCCTCTATTTATAGACAATGATCGGAAGATCCGATCCACTTCGGACGCTCCGATCTGACACCCTTCGGACGTTCCGAACTCACTTCGGACGTTCCGAATCCTGCATGTCTTCCACGTCTCTAGCCAACTGTCTCGGATGATCCGAACTACGATCGGTCGATCCGAACTATTGCATGCCATCCATGTGTCCAGCCACCTGGCTCGGACGCTCCGAACTCCGAACGGACGGTGCGAACTCTGATCGTACGTTCCGATCTCGGTTCGGTCCTTCCGGTCTCACCGAAATATAAATACTCCAATATTCTCGATGCCGGTCAATCTAATTCTCAATAGATATCAACACTATCATATTCTCAATCATAATCCAATACAATACTTCTGTCTCAACAAGTCATAATCATACTGAAAATCATATATGATATCATTTCTTATTTCTTATGGTTATGTACAATCTTCACAACATATTCGTATATGTCAATCATTGTTCCGGGCATTACACTCCTCTAACAAATGGTTCCTCCAAAGAACTTTGACAATGCCGATCTCTTTGTTCCTCAGAACTCTAACTGTGCGATCCAAAATCTGAATCGGAATCTCTTGATATGTCAAATTCGGCGTCAAGTCCAATGGCTCATGGCGAAGAACATGGGAAGGATCTGCAACATACTTCCTGAGCATCGAAACGTGAAACACATTATGAACTCTGTCAAGATCTGGAGGTAGGGCTAATCTGTAGGCTCGATCGCCAACTCTGTCCAATATCTCGAATGGACCAATAAATCTAGGACTCAACTTGCCCTTCTTACCAAATCTCATCACACCTTTGAGAGGTGCTATCTTCAGAAACACGTGGTCGCCAATCTCGAACTGCAAAGGTCTGCGACGAACATCTGCATAGCTCTTCTGTCTGGACTGGGCAGTCTTCATCCTTTCTCTGATAACAGCAACAACATCAGCAGTCTGCTGGACCAACTCTGGTCCCAACATCTTCCTCTCACCAACCTCGTCCCAATACAAGGGAGACCTGCACTTCCTGCCATAAAGTGCCTCATACGGTGCCATGCCAATCGTCGCCTGGTAGCTATTATTATAAGTGAACTCAGCCAAAGGCAACAAAGAATCCCAGCTACCTGGAAAGTCTATAGTACACGCTCTGAGCATATCCTCAAGAATCTGAATGACTCTCTCTGACTGACCATCACTCTGAGGATGATAGGCTGTACTGAATGCTAATCGCGAACCCATAGCTCTGTGCAAACTCTTCCAAAACTCTGAAGTAAATCTGGGGTCACGATCAGACACGATCGACACAGGAACACCATGAAGTCTGACAATCTCTGCTATGTAGTCCTCGGCATACTGGTTCATCGAATACGTCGTCTTGACTGGAAGAAAGTGCGCTAACTTAGTCAATCTATCAACGATAACCCAAATAGAATTGAAACCTCTCCGCACTCTGGGAAGACCAGTCACGAAATCCATCGTAATATGCTCCCACTTCCACTGAGGAATCGGCAACGACAACAATGTCCCAGCAGGTCTCTGGTGCTCAATCTTCACCTGCTGACAAGTAAGGCACTGAGAAATGAACACGGCAACATCCTTCTTCATACCTGGCCACCAGTAGAGTCGACGAAGATCCTGATACATCTTCGTACTGCCTGGATGAATCGAATACGGCGCGGTATGAGCCTCTGTCAGAATATCTCTACGAATATCATCGCCAACAGGAACACAAATACGACCTCTAAAAGTCACCAAACCATCACCATTCAAGGCGAACTCTGAATTACCTCTAATCTCTGCTCTATCTCTCAACTCTGACAACTGAACATCAGTCGACTGCTCTCTACGGATCCTGTCCGTCAATGAAGATCGAATAACTAACGCTGAAAGACGAGCAATGGTGCCTGGAATCACCAGATCAATCTCCTCTCTCTGCAAATCCATCAGCAACGGTCTCTGAATCAAAGAACTCAATGAAACACTCGACTTGCGGCTTAAAGCATCAGCCACAACATTCGCCTTCCCTGGGTGATAACTGATAGTCACATCGTAATCTTTGACCAGCTCTAACCACCTCCTCTGCCGCATATTGAGCTCTCTCTGAGAAAACAGATATTTCAAACTCTTGTGGTCTGTGAAGATCTCACACTTTTCGCCATACAGATAATGTCTCCAAATCTTAAGGGCGAAAACCACAGCTGCTAGCTCCAAATCGTGCGTCGGATAATTCTTCTCATAATCCTTTCAACTGGCGAGAAGCATAGGCAATGACCTTACCTCTCTGCATCAACACTGCACCGAGACCCTTCTTCGACGCATCGGTAAAGACCACAAAATCCTCTGAACCACTGGGCAATGCGAGAATAGGAGCTGACGTCAATCTATCCTTCAACTCCTGAAATGCGCTCTGGCAATCTATAGACCACTCGAACTTCACAGTCTTCCTTGTCAGATTGGACAATGGCAGGGCAATCTTGGAAAAATCCGAAATAAAACGACGATAATAACCCGCCAAACCAAGGAAACTGCGTACCTCTGAAACAGTCGTAGGAATAGGCCACTTCTGAATCGCCTCTATCTTCATCGGATCAACAGCAATGCCATCCCTCGAAACGACATGGCCTAGAAAAGAAATCTGATCCAGCCAAAACTCACACTTCTTCAACTTAGCAAACAACCTCCGCTCTCTCAGCAACTGGAGAACAACTCTGAGATGCTCTGAATGAAGCTCTCTGGTCTTGGAATAGATCAATATATCGTCGATAAAGACAATGACGAAGCTATCCAAATACGGCTTGAACACACGGTTCATCAGGTCCATGAAAACAGAAGGGGCATTGGTCAAGCCAAAAGACATCACGAGAAACTCATAGTGACCATACCTGGTCCTGAAAGCCGTCTTAGGGATATCAGACTCCCTAACCTTCAACTGATAGTAGCCAGACCGAAGATCAATCTTCGAGAAAACAGTGGCACCCTGGAGTTGGTCAAATAGATCGTCAATCCGTGGCAACGGATACTTGTTCTTGATCGTCACTTTGTTGAGCTCTCTGTAATCGATACACAGACGCAAAGACCCGTCCTTCTTCTTAACAAATAGAACCGGAGCTCCCCAAGGCGAAGAACTCGGACGAATGAAACCCTTATCTAGAAGATCCTGCAACTGCGTCTTCAACTCTTTCATCTCGGTAGGAGCCATCCTATACGGAGCCTTAGAAATAGGAACCGTACCTGGAGCAAGATCAATAACAAACTCTACATCTCTATCCGGCGGCAAACCCGGAACATCATCCTCAAACACATCCGCAAACTCCCTCACCACATCAATATCATCAATATTCAACTTAATCAGTCTATCCATATCCACAACAGATGCTAGAAAAACATCACAACCTCTACACAATAGCCTCTCAGCATCAAGACACGAAATAAAAGGAAGGACCAGCGAAGTACCTGAGCTGGCGAGAACTCCTCCCTGGCCATCATCTGCAAAAGTCACCGTCTTAGCAACGCAATCAATAACAGCACGATAGGTCGACAGCCAATCCATGCCAAGAATAACATCAAAGGCAACCATCGGAATAACAATCAAATCAGCAAAGACCTCTCGATCAACAAAACGAACGGGGCACGCATACACTATGGAAGTCGGGCACAAAACATCTCCCGAAGGCAAAACAACACTAAGCTGAAGGGGAATAACAGAAGGAACTATACCCAAAGATCTCAAAAACAATTCAGACATAAAAGAATGAGTAGCACCAGTATCAATCAAAGTAGTAGCTACTCTGCCTGAAATTAAAATGGAACTAGAGATTACAGAAGAATTACGATTAATACCTTCCTTAGTCATCGAAAAGATACGACCCTGCACCTTCTCCTGGCTAGCTCCCCTAGGACAATCTCTGGAAATATGGCCTGGCATGCCACAACGATAGCAAGAACGAGTGCCAAATCTACACTCTCCACGATGGGGTCTGCTACACTTGGGACACAAAGATCTCTCAGAATCAGACGGAGCAACTGGCACTGACGGTGGCCTAGGACTCTGATCCACCTTGCCCTTCCCCTTGAATCGATCTCTGCCACGCTGACCTGAACTCTGGCCTCTTTGAACATTAGCCTGGTGCCTCGCCTGTCTCTCCCTGGCGATATCCTTCTCGTCCTGCTCTGCTAGCAACGCCTTGGACACAATCTCCTTGAAAGTCACAGCCTTGGACATATTGATATCACGCCTGATCTCCGCTCTAAGGCCTCGAATGAAGTGAGCGCCTTTATCTTTATCACTAGTAGCAATGTACGGAGCAAAAAGGCAACCCTCCTCGAACCTGAGAATATACTCGTCCACATTCAAGCTCCCCTGACGAAGCTCCAAGAACTCTGTGACCTTCCTCGCTCGCAGTGCATCAGGAAAGTACTTGTCGTAGAAAAGCTCAGTAAACTCAGACCACTTCAAAGTAGAAACATCAATGCCAACCTTGGTCGCATTCCACCACAAACGTGCAGCTTTAACCAGCATGAAAACAGCACAACTGATACGGTCTCTGTCCTCATAGTGGAGATGATCAAAAATCGCCTCCAAAGCCTTGACCCACTCTACTGCAGCTAAAGGATCGGAGCTGCCTGGAAACTCGGGTGGATCCATCCTCTTAAACGCAGAAAAGATAGCATCAGAACCAACTGCTACTGGAGCAACCTGCCCCCTACCTTGGTCTCTGCCCTGGCCTGCTCCTTGCAGTCTAAGCAACTGCTGGATCTGCTCACTGTGAACCTTAGCCTGCTCCTTCAGTAACTTGCCGAACTCGTCGACAACTCTCGAGGACGAACTATCCTCCCCCTCTGACGCCTTACGCTTAGGAGGCATCCTCTACTCTACAATGCTCACAAGACAACAATCAATACATAACAATAGATAGATGCAAAGAAAACATACCCGGACAGTTGAAAGTAGACGAAGTCATATGCATTGGTCCGAAGAACACCGCTCTGATACCACTAAATGTGACACCCCGATCCTCTTTTAAAAATAAATACGCAGCGGAAATAAAATTTTCTCTTTAAAATATACGGAAGGAGTTTCAAAATACATTTCATCAAATATCTTTACAAAATAAATACATGATCATTTAAATGACATAACAAAAACAAAACATCATTCCTATGATCATGCCAAAATCCTCCTTCCAACGGTGTATGCATATGACCCCCAATCTACAGTCAACGTCCCGAGGCACCACTCTGATCTGCATCACATGAAAATAACTGAAATGAGAATAAATCTCAGCAAGTGGAACTCTTATATAACAATGAACAATAACTCTGTAAAACATCTCTTTGAAATCATAAATACCATCAACTCTGAACTGTAAACTCTGAATATCAATAACATAGCAATAGCATAAAAATATGATGGTATTTCTCTTTTGCTCTGGGGATTGATATCAATAGTATCTCTGCTCTGGGGTGCTCGTATCCCAAATCGATATAAATACCGATAACTCTGAGGGATATAAGCCTCTAGGCGATGATCATCTAATATTGCATGCAATCTCTGACTATGTATTTATCAATCCGAAAACATTTAAACTCTTCTCTGGTTTTAACAATCACTTTGAACTCTATATATCTCTTTGTATTCCCTTTAATCAATAATGAGACATACAATGCCTCCAATACATATAACAATACATACTATGGATCAAATGAAAGGGAATAACACAATAAACTCTTTGAAACACATACATATAAAATCATGTGAGCAAAAGGAATGAATTTCCACTTACAAACCACAACAAACACCTCAACTTAGCTCTTGATCACCACCTACAACAAATAATCCACAAATAACACCAATATCAACTAAATATCCAAGATTACAAGCTAAATAATCCATAAATCCACATAAACAACCAACCTAAACAACTCTTAATTTACAACCTTAACAGAATCGCACCAAAAACTTACCCAAGCTTCCTAGCACCAAGGAGAACGTCGAACTCAAGTCGAAATTCTAAACAAACGCTTGAATCGAAGATAGGAAGTGAAAGAAATGACCAAAAACCCTAGAAATGGAGAGAAAAGTCGAGAATGGAGGAGAAAAGAAAGGGAAAGTATGGCCAACCACTCAAAAAGTAGCTTAAAACTCGCCCATACCTTCACCGCGGGTGCGCCAACACAAGGACCGCGGGTGCGCAATGGCTACGGCATCTCAAAAAATCTGGAACTCGAACAGCGCGGGTGCGGCACTGCAACAGCGCGGGTGCGGTCTCCACCGCAGGGCGGTCTCTACATCACCGCGGGTGCGGTGTGCTCACGCATTCCAACTCCAAAAACAGCACAGTACACCGCGGGGCCACTCCAGTTAAGAGCGCGGTGCACTCAAGCCACGGCCAAGCACTAATCCCATGCACTAGATCGATCCGAAACTCTGAAACGAACACCAACATCAACTAACACATCAAGACAATAAACTAACAATACTATAGCCCAAAATACAACTCTGAACATCTAATCAAATATCCCAAATAACAAACGAAACTTAAATCGTACCGTACACCGGGCTCGGCTATTACAGCATGACTAGGACTATTGCTTCTGATAGCGATGTTAAATTCTTGAGTTACTTTTGGAATACTTTTGGGCTAAACATGGCACAAAATTGTTGTTTTCTACTACTTGACATCTTCAAACGGATGACAAACTGAAGTTGTCAACAGAACGTTGGGAACACTTTTGCGTGGTATTCTTAAAATGAACTTGGATTGACATTTCTATGGACTTTATTTTTGGGTTTGCCTAGTACTAAGAAGGGGAGAGATTCTATTTTTGTTGTTGTGGATAGATTCTCTAAGATGTGCACATTTTATAGCTTGTCATAAAATCGATGATGCTTCAAACATTTCGGATTTGTTCTTTCGAGAAGTCGTTAAGTTGCATGGCATGACTAGGACTATTGCTTCTGATCGCGATGTTAAATTCTTGAGTTACTTTTGGAATACTTTTTGGGCTAAACATGGCACAAAATTGTTGTTTTCTACTACTTGACATCTTCAAACGGATGGACAAACTGAAGTTGTCAATAGAACTTTGGGAACACTTTTGCGTGCTATTCTTAAAAAGAACTTGGATTGATATTTCAATGGACTTTATTTTGGGTTGCCTAGGACTAAGAAGGGGAGGGATTCTATTTTTGTTGTTGTGGATAGATTCTCTAAGATGGCACATTTTATAGCTTGTCATAAACCGATGATGCTTCAAACATTGCGGATTTGTTCTTTAGAGAAGTCGTTAGGTTGCATGGTATGACTAGGACTATTGCTTCTGATCGCGATGTTAAATTCTTGAGTTACTTTTGGAATACTTTATGGGCTAAACTTGGCACAAAATTGTTGTTTTCTACTACTTGTCATCCTCAAACGGATGGACAAACTGAAGTTGTCAATACAACTTTAGGAACACTTTTGCGTGCTATTCTTAAAAAGAACTTGGATTGACATTTATATTGAATTTATTTGGGTTGCCTAGGACTAAGAAGGGGATGGATTCTATTTTTGTTGTTGTGGATAGATTCTCTAAGATGGCACATTTTATAGTTTGTCATAAAATCGATGATGCTTCAAACATTGCGGATTTGTTCTTTCGAGAAGTCGTTAGGTTGCATGGCATGCCTAGGACTATTGTTTCTGGTCGCGATGTTAAATTCTTGAGTTACTTTTGGAATACTTTTTGGGCTAAACTTGGCACAAAATTGGTGTTTTCTACTACTTGTCATCCTCAAACGGATGGACAACTGAAGTGTCAATAGAACTTGGGAACACTTTTGCGTGCTATTCTTAAAAAGAACTTGGATGACATTTTTATGGACTTTATTTTGGGTTTGCCTAGTACTAAGAATGGGAGGGATTCTATTTTTGTTGTTGTGGATAGATTCTCTAATATGGCACATTTATAGCTTGTCATAAAATCGATGATGCTTCAAACATTCGCGGATTTGTTCTTTAGAGAAGTCGTTAGGTTGCATGGCATGACTAGGACTATTGCTTCTGATCGCGATGTTAAATTCTTGATGTTACTTTTGGAATACTTTTTGGGCTAAACTTGGCACAAAATTGTTGTTTTCTACTACCTTGTCATCCTCAAACGGATGGACAAACTGAAGTTGTCAATAGAACTTTGGGAACACTTTTGCGTGCTATTCTTAAAAAGAACTTGGATTGACATTTCTATGACTTTATTTTGGGTTGCCTAGGACTAAGAAGGGGAGGGATTCTATTTTTGTTGTTGTGGATAGATTCTCTAAGATGGCACATTTTATAGCTTGTCATAAAATCGATGATGCTTCAAACATTTCGGATTTGTTCTTTCGAGAAGTCGTTAAGTTGCATGGCATGACTAGGACTATTGCTTCTGATCGCGATGTTAAATTCTTGAGTTACTTTTGGAATACTTTGGGCTAAACATGGCACAAAATTGTTGTTTTCTATACTTGACATCTTGCCAACCTAACGACTTCCTCGATACGAACACATCCGCGCATCGTTGAAGCTATCACGGATTTTAATGACAACACTATAAAATCGTGCCATCTTGCATACTTATCCACAACAACAAAAATTAGAAATCCCTCCCCTTCTTAGTCCTAGCAACCCAAATAAATTAAAGTCATTGAAATATTCAATCCAAGTTCTTTTAAGAATAGCACGCAAAAGGGTTCTAACGTTTGTATTGACAACTTCAGTTTTGTCCATCCGTTTTGGGATGA
>NW_027330560.1:0-12836 GCF_022965805.1 Primulina eburnea
TACTACTTGTCATCCTCAAACGGATGGACAAACTGAAGTTGTCAATAGAACTTTGGGAACACTTTTGCGTGCTATTCTTAAAAAGAACTTGGATTGACATTTCTATGGACTTTATTTTGGGTTGCCTAGGACTAAGAAGGGAGGGATTCTATTTTGTTGTTGTGGATAGATTCTCTAAGATGACATTTATAGCTTGTCATAAAACCGATGATGCTTCAAACATTGCGGATTTGTTCTTTAGAGAAGTCGCTAGGTTGCATGGCATTCCTAGGACTATTGTTTCTGGTCGCGATGTTAAATTCTTGAGTTACTTTTGGAAGACTTTCTGGGCTAAACTTGGCACAAAATTGTTGTTTTCTACTACTTGTCATCCTCAAACGGATGGACAAACTGAAGTTGTCAATAGAACTTTGGGAACACTTTTGCGTGCTATTCTTAAAAAGAACTTGGATTGACATTTTATGGACTTTATTTTGGGTTGCCTAGGACTAAGAAGGGGAGGGATTCTATTTGTTGTTGTGGATAGATTCTCTAAGATGACATTTTATAGCTTGTCATAAAACCGATGATGCTTCAAACATTGCGGATTTGTTATTTAGAGAAGTCGCTAGGTTGCATGGCATTCCTAGGACTATTGTTCTGGTCGCGATGTTAAATTCTTGAGTTACTTTTGGAAGACTTTCTGGGCTAAACTTGTCACAAAATTGTTGTTTTCTACTACTTGTCATCCTCAAACGGATGGACAAACTGAAGTTGTCAATAGAACTTTGGGAACACTTTTGCGTGCTATTCTTAAAAAGAACTTGGATTGACATTTCTATGGACTTTATTTTGGGTTGCCTAGGACTAAGAAGGGGAGGGATTCTATTTTGTTGTTGTGGATAGATTCTCTAAGATGACACATTTTATAGCTTGTCATAAACCATGACGCTTCAAACATTGCGGATTTGTTTATTTAGAGAAGTCGCTAGGTTGCATGGCCCTAGGACTATTGTTTCTGGTCGCGATGTTAAATTCTTGAGTTACTTTTGGAAGACTTTCTGGGCTAAACTTGGCACAAAATTGTTGTTTTCTACTACTTGTCATCCTCAAACGGATGGACAAACTGAAGTTGTCAATAGAACTTTGGGAACACTTTTGCGTGCTATTCTTAAAAAGAACTTGGATTGACATTTTATGGACTTTATTTTGGGTTGCCTAGGACTAAGAAGGGGAGGGATTCTATTTTGTTGTTGTGGATAGATTCTCTAAGATGACACATTTTAGCTTGTCATAAAACCGATGATGCTTCAAACATTGCGGATTTGTTTTAGAGAAGTCGCTAGGTTGCATGGCATCCTAGGACTATTGTTTCTGGTCGCGATGTTAAATTCTTGAGTTACTTTTGGAGACTTTTGGGCTAAACTTGGCACAAAATTGTTGTTTTTCTACTACTTGTCATCCTCAAACGGATGGACAAACTGAAGTTGTCAATAGAACTTTGGGAACACTTTTGCGTGCTATTCTTAAAAAGAACTTGGATTGACATTTCTATGGACTTTATTTTGGGTTGCCTAGGACTAAGAAGGGGAGGGATTCTATTTTTGTTGTTGTGGATAGATTCTCTAAGATGACACATTTTATAGCTTGTCATAAAACCGATGATGCTTCAAACATTGCGGATTTGTTCTTTAGAGAAGTCGCTAGGTTGCATGGCATGCCTAGGACTATTGTTTCTGGTCGCGATGTTAAATTCTTGAGTTACTTTTGGAAGACTTTCTGGGCTAAACTTGGCACAAAATTGTTGTTTTCTACTACTTGTCATCCTCAAACGGATGGACAAACTGAAGTTGTCAATAGAACTTTGGGAACACTTTTGCGTGCTATTCTTAAAAAGAACTTGGATTGACATTTCTATGGACTTTATTTTGGGTTGCCTAGGACTAAGAAGGGAGGGATTCTATTTTTGTTGTTGTGGATAGATTCTCTAAGATGGCACATTTTATAGCTTGTCATAAAACCGATGATGCTTCAAACATTGCGGATTTGTTCTTTAGAGAAGTCGCTAGGTTGCATGGCATGCCTAGGACTATTGTTTCTGGTCGCGATGTTAAATTCTTGAGTTACTTTTGGAAGACTTTCTGGGCTAAACTTGGCACAAAATTGTTGTTTTCTACTACTTGTCATCCTCAAACGGATGGACAAACTGAAGTTGTCAATAGAACTTTGGGAACACTTTTGCGTGCTATTCTTAAAAAGAACTTGGATTGACATTTCTATGGACTTTATTTTGGGTTGCATAGGACTAAGAAGGGGGGATTCTATTTTTTGTTGTGGATAGATTCTCTAAGATGGCACATTTTATAGCTTGTCATAAAACCGATGATGCTTCAAACATTGCGGATTTGTTATTTAGAGAAGTCGCTAGGTTGCATGGCATTCCTAGGACTATTGTTTCTGGTCGCGATGTTAAATTCTTGAGTTACTTTTGGAAGACTTTCTGGGCTAAACTTGGCACAAAATTGTTGTTTTCTACTACTTGTCATCCTCAAACGGATGGACAAACTGAAGTTGTCAATAGAACTTTGGGAACACTTTTGCGTGCTATTCTTAAAAAGAACTTGGATTGACATTTCTATGGACTTTATTTTGGGTTGCCTAGGACTAAGAAGGGGGGATTCTATTTTTGTTGTGGATAGATTCTCTAAGATGGCACATTTTATAGCTTGTCATAAAACCGATGATGCTTCAAACATTGCGGATTTGTTCTTTAGAGAAGTCGCTAGGTTGCATGGCATGCCTAGGACTATTGTTTCTGGTCGCGATGTTAAATTCTTGAGTTACTTTTGGAAGACTTTATGGGCTAAACTTGGCACAAAATTGTTGTTTTCTACTACTTGTCATCCTCAAACGGATGGACAAACTGAAGTTGTCAATAGAACTTTGGGAACACTTTTGCGTGCTATTCTTAAAAAGAACTTGGATTGACATTTCTATGGACTTTATTTTGGGTTGCCTAGGACTAAGAAGGGAGGGATTCTATTTTTGTTGTGGATAGATTCTCTAAGATGGCACATTTTATAGCTTGTCATAAAACCGATGATGCTTCAAACATTGCGGATTTGTTCTTTAGAGAAGTCGCTAGGTTGCATGGCATGCCTAGGACTATTGTTTCTGGTCGCGATGTTAAATTCTTGAGTTACTTTTGGAAGACTTTATGGCTAAACTTGGCACAAAATTGTTGTTTTCTACTACTTGTCATCCTCAAACGGATGGACAAACTGAAGTTGTCAATAGAACTTTGGGAACACTTTTGCGTGCTATTCTTAAAAAGAACTTGGATTGACATTTCTATGGACTTTATTTTGGGTTGCCTAGGACTAAGAAGGGAGGGATTCTATTTTTGTTGTTGTGGATAGATTCTCTAAGATGACACATTTTATAGCTTGTCATAAAACCGATGATGCTTCAAACATTGCGGATTTGTTCTTTAGAGAAGTCGCTAGGTTGCATGGCATGCCTAGGACTATTGTTTCTGGTCGCGATGTTAAATTATTGA
Organism: Primulina eburnea; assembly: GCF_022965805.1. Classification (NCBI taxonomy): domain Eukaryota; kingdom Viridiplantae; phylum Streptophyta; class Magnoliopsida; order Lamiales; family Gesneriaceae; genus Primulina; species Primulina eburnea. The sequence continues at coordinate 3,539 of NW_027330560.1, forward strand.
GTTACTTTTGGAAGACTTTCTGGGCTAAACTTGGACAAAATTGTTGTTTTCTACTACTTGTCATCCTCAAACGATGGACAAACTGAAGTTGTCAATAGAACTTTGGGAACACTTTTGCGTGCTATTCTTAAAAAGAACTTGGATTGACATTTCTATGGACTTTATTTTGGGTTGCCTAGGACTAAGAAGGGGAGGGATTCTATTTTGTTGTTGTGGATAGATTCTCTAAGATGACATTTTATAGCTTGTCATAAAACCGATGATGCTTCAAACATTGCGGATTTGTTATTTAGAGAAGTCGCTAGGTTGCATGGCATTCCTAGGACTATTGTTTCTGGTCGCGATGTTAAATTCTTGAGTTACTTTTGGAAGACTTTCTGGGCTAAACTTGGCACAAAATTGTTGTTTTCTACTACTTGTCATCCTCAAACGGATGGACAAACTGAAGTTGTCAATAGAACTTTGGGAACACTTTTGCGTGCTATTCTTAAAAAGAACTTGGATTGACATTTCTATGGACTTTATTTTGGGTTGCCTAGGACTAAGAAGGGGGGATTCTATTTTGTTGTTGTGGATAGATTCTCTAAGATGGCACATTTTATAGCTTGTCATAAAACCGATGATGCTTCAAACATTGCGGATTTGTTTTTAGAGAAGTCGTAGGTTGCATGGCATGCCTAGGACTATTGTTTCTGGTCGCGATGTTAAATTCTTGAGTTACTTTTGGAAGACTTTCTGGGCTAAACTTGGCACAAAATTGTTGTTTTCTACTACTTGTCATCCTCAAACGGATGGACAAACTGAAGTTGTCAATAGAACTTTGGGAACACTTTTGCGTGCTATTCTTAAAAAGAACTTGGATTGACATTTCTATGGACTTTATTTTGGGTTGCCTAGGACTAAGAAGGGAGGGATTCTATTTTTGTGTTGTGGATAGATTCTCTAAGATGGCACACATTTTATAGCTTGTCATAAAACCGATGATGCTTCAAACATTGCGGATTTGTTCTTTAGAGAAGTCGCTAGGTTGCATGGCATGCCTAGGACTATTGTTTCTGGTCGCGATGTTAAATTCTTGAGTTACTTTTGGAAGACTTTTGGGCTAAACTTGGCACAAAATTGTTGTTTTCTACTACTTGTCATCCTCAAACGGATGGACAAACTGAAGTTGTCAATAGAACTTTGGGAACACTTTTGCGTGCTATTCTTAAAAAGAACTTGGATTGACATTTCTATGGACTTTATTTTGGGTTGCCTAGGACTAAGAAGGGAGGGATTCTATTTTGTTGTTGTGGATAGATTCTCTAAGATGACACATTTTATAGCTTGTCATAAAACCGATGATGCTTCAAACATTGCGGATTTGTTCTTTAGAGAAGTCGTAGGTTGCATGGCATGACTAGGACTATTGTTCTGATCGCGATGTTAAATTCTTGAGTTACTTTTGGAAGACTTTATGGGCTAAACTTGGCACAAAATTGTTGTTTTCTACTACTTGTCATCCTCAAACGGATGGACAAACTGAAGTTTCAATAGAACTTTGGGAACACTTTTGCGTGCTATTCTTAAAAAGAACTTGGATTGACATTTCTATGGACTTTATTTTGGGTTGCCTAGGACTAAGAAGGGAGGGATTCTATTTTTGTTGTTGTGGATAGATTCTCTAAGATGACACATTTTATAGCTTGTCATAAAACCGATGATGCTTCAAACATTGCGGATTTGTTCTTTAGAGAAGTCGCTAGGTTGCATGGCATGCCTAGGACTATTGTTTCTGGTCGCGATGTTAAATTGAGTTACTTTTGGAAGACTTTCTGGGCTAAACTTGGCACAAAATTGTTGTTTTCTACTACTTGTCATCCTCAAACGGATGGACAAACTGAAGTTGTCAATAGAACTTTGGGAACACTTTTGCGTGCTATTCTTAAAAAGAACTTGGATTGACATTTCTATGGACTTTATTTTGGGTTGCCTAGGACTAAGAAGGGGGGATTCTATTTGTTGTTGTGGATAGATTCTCTAAGATGACATTTTATAGCTTGTCATAAAACCGATGATGCTTCAAACATTGCGGATTTGTTATTAGAGAAGTCGCTAGGTTGCATGGCATGCCTAGGACTATTGTTTCTGGTCGCGATGTTAAATTCTTGAGTTACTTTTGGAAGACTTTCTGGGCTAAACTTGGCACAAAATTGTTGTTTTCTACTACTTGTCATCCTCAAACGGATGGACAAACTGAAGTTGTCAATAGAACTTTGGGAACACTTTTGCGTGCTATTCTTAAAAAGAACTTGGATTGACATTTCTATGGACTTTATTTTGGTTGCCTAGGACTAAGAAGGGGGGATTCTATTTTTTTGTGGATAGATTCTCTAAGATGGCACATTTTATAGCTTGTCATAAAACCGATGATGCTTCAAACATTGCGGATTTGTTTTTAGAGAAGTCGCTAGGTTGCATGGCATTCCTAGGACTATTGTTTCTGGTCGCGATGTTAAATTCTTGAGTTACTTTTGGAAGACTTTCTGGGCTAAACTTGGCACAAAATTGTTGTTTTCTACTACTTGTCATCCTCAAACGGATGGACAAACTGAAGTTGTCAATAGAACTTTGGGAACACTTTTGCGTGCTATTCTTAAAAAGAACTTGGATTGACATTTCTATGGACTTTATTTTGGGTTGCCTAGGACTAAGAAGGGAGGGATTCTATTTTTGTTGTTGTGGATAGATTCTCTAAGATGGCACATTTTATAGCTTGTCATAAAACCGATGATGCTTCAAACATTGCGGATTTGTTTTAGAGAAGTCGCTAGGTTGCATGGCATGCTAGGACTATTGTTTCTGGTCGCGATGTTAAATTCTTGAGTTACTTTTGGAAGACTTTTGGGCTAAACTTGGCACAAAATTGTTGTTTTCTACTACTTGTCATCCTCAAACGGATGGACAAACTGAAGTTGTCAATAGAACTTTGGGAACACTTTTGCGTGCTATTCTTAAAAAGAACTTGGATTGACATTTCTATGGACTTTATTTTGGGTTGCCTAGGACTAAGAAGGGAGGGATTCTATTTTCGTTGTTGTGGATAGATTCTCTAAGATGACACATTTTATAGCTTGTCATAAAACCGATGATGCTTCAAACATTGCGGATTTGTTCTTTAGAGAAGTCGCTAGGTTGCATGGCATGCCTAGGACTATTGTTTCTGGTCGCGATGTTAAATTCTTGAGTTACTTTTGGAAGACTTTATGGGCTAAACTTGGCACAAAATTGTTGTTTTCTACTACTTGTCATCCTCAAACGGATGGACAAACTGAAGTTGTCAATAGAACTTTGGGAACACTTTTGCGTGCTATTCTTAAAAAGAACTTGGATTGACATTTCTATGGACTTTATTTTGGGTTGCCTAGGACTAAGAAGGGGAGGGATTCTATTTTTGTTGTTGTGGATAGATTCTCTAAGATGACACATTTTATAGCTTGTCATAAAACCGATGATGCTTCAAACATTGCGGATTTGTTCTTTAGAGAAGTCGCTAGGTTGCATGGCATGCCTAGGACTATTGTTTCTGGTCGCGATGTTAAATTCTTGAGTTACTTTTGGAAGACTTTCTGGGCTAAACTTGGCACAAAATTGTTGTTTTCTACTACTTGTCATCCTCAAACGATGGACAAACTGAAGTTGTCAATAGAACTTTGGGAACACTTTTGCGTGCTATTCTTAAAAAGAACTTGGATTGACATTTCTATGGACTTTATTTTGGGTTGCCTAGGACTAAGAAGGGGAGGGATTCTATTTTTGTTGTGGATAGATTCTCTAAGATGACACATTTTATAGCTTGTCATAAAACCGATGATGCTTCAAACATTGCGGATTTGTTTTTTAGAGAAGTCGCTAGGTTGCATGGCATGCCTAGGACTATTGTTTCTGGTCGCGATGTTAAATTCTTGAGTTACTTTTGGAAGACTTTCTGGGCTAAACTTGGCACAAAATTGTTGTTTTCTACTACTTGTCATCCTCAAAAGAATGGACAAACTGAAGTTGTCAATAGAACTTTGGGAACACTTTTGCGTGCTATTCTTAAAAAGAACTTGGATTGACATTTCTATGGACTTTATTTTGGGTTGCCTAGGACTAAGAAGGGGGGATTCTATTTTGTTGTTGTGGATAGATTCTCTAAGATGGCACATTTTATAGCTTGTCATAAAACCGATGATGCTTCAAACATTGCGGATTTGTTCTTTAGAGAAGTCGCTAGGTTGCATGGCATGCCTAGGACTATTGTTTCTGGTCGCGATGTTAAATTCTTGAGTTACTTTTGGAAGACTTTCTGGGCTAAACTTGGCACAAAATTGTTGTTTTCTACTACTTGTCATCCTCAAACGGATGGACAAACTGAAGTTGTCAATAGAACTTTGGGAACACTTTTGCGTGCTATTCTTAAAAAGAACTTGGATTGACATTTCTATGGACTTTATTTTGGGTTGCCTAGGACTAAGAAGGGAGGGATTCTATTTTCGTTGTTGTGGATAGATTCTCTAAGATGACATTTTTAGCTTGTCATAAAACCGATGATGCTTCAAACATTGCGGATTTGTTCTTTAGAGAAGTCGCTAGGTTGCATGGCATGCCTAGGACTATTGTTCTGGTCGCGATGTTAAATTCTTGAGTTACTTTTGGAAGACTTTTGGGCTAAACTTGGCACAAAATTGTTGTTTTCTACTACTTGTCATCCTCAAACGGATGGACAAACTGAAGTTGTCAATAGAACTTTGGGAACACTTTTGCGTGCTATTCTTAAAAAGAACTTGGATTGACATTTCTATGGACTTTATTTTGGGTTGCCTAGGACTAAGAAGGGGAGGGATTCTATTTTGTTGTTGTGGATAGATTCTCTAAGATGACACATTTTATAGCTTGTCATAAAACCGATGATGCTTCAAACATTGCGGATTTGTTCTTTAGAGAAGTCGCTAGGTTGCATGGCATTAGGACTATTGTTTCTGGTCGCGATGTTAAATTCTTGAGTTACTTTTGGAAGACTTTCTGGGCTAAACTTGGCACAAAATTGTTGTTTTCTACTACTTGTCATCCTCAAACGGATGGACAAACTGAAGTTGTCAATAGAACTTTGGGAACACTTTTGCGTGCTATTCTTAAAAAGAACTTGGATTGACATTTCTATGGACTTTATTTTGGGTTGCCTAGGACTAAGAAGGGGGGGATTCTATTGTTGTTGTGGATAGATTCTCTAAGATGACACATTTTATAGCTTGTCATAAAACCGATGATGCTTCAAACATTGCGGATTTGTTCTTTAGAGAAGTCGCTAGGTTGCATGGCACCTAGGACTATTGTTTCTGGTCGCGATGTTAAATTCTTGAGTTACTTTTGGAAGACTTTCTGGGCTAAACTTGGCACAAAATTGTTGTTTTCTACTACTTGTCATCCTCAAACGGATGGACAAACTGAAGTTGTCAATAGAACTTTGGGAACACTTTTGCGTGCTATTCTTAAAAAGAACTTGGATTGACATTTCTATGGACTTTATTTTGGGTTGCCTAGGACTAAGAAGGGGAGGGATTCTATTTTTTGTTGTGGATAGATTCTCTAAGATGACACATTTTATAGCTTGTCATAAAACCGATGATGCTTCAAACATTGCGGATTTGTTCTTTAGAGAAGTCGCTAGGTTGCATGGCATGCCTAGGACTATTGTTTCTGGTCGCGATGTTAAATTCTTGAGTTACTTTTGGAAGACTTTCTGGGCTAAACTTGGCACAAAATTGTTGTTTTCTACTACTTGTCATCCTCAAACGGATGGACAAACTGAAGTTGTCAATAGAACTTTGGGAACACTTTTGCGTGCTATTCTTAAAAAACTTGGATTGACATTCTATGGACTTTATTTTGGGTTGCCTAGGACTAAGAAAGGGGAGGGATTCTATTTTTGTTGTTGTGGATAGATTCTCTAAGATGACACATTTTATAGCTTGTCATAAAACCGATGATGCTTCAAACATTGCGGATTTGTTCTTTAGAGAAGTCGCTAGGTTGCATGGCATGCCTAGGACTATTGTTTCTGGTCGCGATGTTAAATTCTTGAGTTACTTTTGGAACTTTTGGGCTAAACTTGGCACAAAATTGTTGTTTTCTACTACTTGTCATCCTCAAACGGATGGACAAACTGAAGTTGTCAATAGAACTTTGGGAACACTTTTGCGTGCTATTCTTAAAAAGAACTTGGATTGACATTTCTATGGACTTTATTTTGGGTTGCCTAGGACTAAGAAGGGAGGGATTCTATTTTCGTTGTTGTGGATAGATTCTCTAAGATGGCACATTTTATAGCTTGTCATAAAACCGATGATGCTTCAAACATTGCGGATTTGTTATTTAGAGAAGTCGCTAGGTTGCATGGCATGCCTAGGACTATTGTTTCTGGTCGCGATGTTAAATTCTTGAGTTACTTTTGGAAGACTTTTGGGCTAAACTTGGCACAAAATTGTTGTTTTCTACTACTTGTCATCCTCAAACGGATGGACAAACTGAAGTTGTCAATAGAACTTTGGGAACACTTTTGCGTGCTATTCTTAAAAAGAACTTGGATTGACATTTCTATGGACTTTATTTTGGGTTGCCTAGGACTAAGAAAGGGAGGGATTCTATTTTGTTGTTGTGGATAGATTCTCTAAGATGACACATTTTATAGCTTGTCATAAAACCGATGATGCTTCAAACATTGCGGATTTGTTCTTTAGAGAAGTCGCTAGGTTGCATGGCATGCCTAGGACTATTGTTTCTGGTCGCGATGTTAAATTCTTGAGTTACTTTTGGAAGACTTTCTGGGCTAAACTTGGCACAAAATTGTTGTTTTACTACTACTTGTCATCCTCAAACGGATGGACAAACTGAAGTTGTCAATAGAACTTTGGAACACTTTTGCGTGCTATTCTTAAAAAGAACTTGGATTGACATTTCTATGGACTTTATTTTGGGTTGCCTAGGACTAAGAAGGGAGGGATTCTATTTTGTTGTTGTGGATAGATTCTCTAAGATGACACATTTTATAGCTTGTCATAAAACCGATGATGCTTCAAACATTGCGGATTTGTTTTTAGAGAAGTCGCTAGGTTGCATGGCATGCCTAGGACTATTGTTTCTGGTCGCGATGTTAAATTATTGAGTTACTTTTGGAAGACTTTCTGGGCTAAACTTGGCACAAAATTGTTGTTTCTACTACTTGTCATCCTCAAACGATGGACAAACTGAAGTTGTCAATAGAACTTTGGGAACACTTTTGCGTGCTATTCTTAAAAAGAACTTGGATTGACATTTCTATGGACTTTATTTTGGGTTGCCTAGGACTAAGAAGGGGAGGGATTCTATTTTTGTTGTTGTGGATAGATTCTCTAAGATGACATTTTTAGCTTGTCATAAAACCGATGATGCTTCAAACATTGCGGATTTGTTCTTTAGAGAAGTCGCTAGGTTGCATGGCATGCCTAGGACTATTGTTTCTGGTCGCGATGTTAAATTCTTGAGTTACTTTTGGAAGACTTTCTGGCTAAACTTGGCACAAAATTGTTGTTTTCTACTACTTGTCATCCTCAAACGGATGGACAAACTGAAGTTGTCAATAGAACTTTGGGAACACTTTTGCGTGCTATTCTTAAAAAGAACTTGGATTGACATTTCTATGGACTTTATTTTGGGTTGCCTAGGACTAAGAAGGGGGGGATTCTATTGTTGTTGTGGATAGATTCTCTAAGATGGCACATTTTATAGCTTGTCATAAAACCGATGATGCTTCAAACATTGCGGATTTGTTCTTTAGAGAAGTCGCTAGGTTGCATGGCATGCCTAGGACTATTGTTTCTGGTCGCGATGTTAAATTCTTGAGTTACTTTTGGAAGACTTTCTGGGCTAAACTTGGCACAAAATTGTTGTTTTCTACTACTTGTCATCCTCAAACGGATGGACAAACTGAAGTTGTCAATAGAACTTTGGGAACACTTTTGCGTGCTATTCTTAAAAAGAACTTGGATTGACATTTCTATGGACTTTATTTTGGGTTGCCTAGGACTAAGAAGGGAGGGATTCTATTTTGTTGTTGTGGATAGATTCTCTAAGATGACACATTTTATAGCTTGTCATAAAACCGATGATGCTTCAAACATTGCGGATTTGTTCTTTAGAGAAGTCGCTAGGTTGCATGGCATGCCTAGGACTATTGTTTCTGGTCGCGATGTTAAATTCTTGAGTTACTTTTGGAAGACTTTCTGGGCTAAACTTGGCACAAAATTGTTGTTTTCTACTACTTGTCATCCTCAAACGGATGGACAAACTGAAGTTGTCAATAGAACTTTGGGAACACTTTTGCGTGCTATTCTTAAAAAGAACTTGGATTGACATTTCTATGGACTTTATTTGGGTTGCCTAGGACTAAGAAGGGAGGGATTCTATTTTGTTGTTGTGGATAGATTCTCTAAGATGACACATTTTATAGCTTGTCATAAAACCGATGATGCTTCAAACATTGCGGATTTGTTCTTTTAGAGAAGTCGCTAGGTTGCATGGCATGCCTAGGACTATTGTTTCTGGTCGCGATGTTAAATTTTGAGTTACTTTTGGAAGACTTTCTGGGCTAAACTTGGCACAAAATTGTTGTTTTCTACTACTTGTCATCCTCAAACGATGGACAAACTGAAGTTGTCAATAGAACTTTGGGAACACTTTTGCGTGCTATTCTTAAAAAGAACTTGGATTGACATTTCTATGGACTTTATTTGGGTTGCCTAGGACTAAGAAGGGAGGGATTCTATTTTTGTTGTTGTGGATAGATTCTCTAAGATGGCACATTTTATAGCTTGTCATAAAACCGATGATGCTTCAAACATTGCGGATTTGTTCTTTAGAGAAGTCGCTAGGTTGCATGGCATAGGACTATTGTTTCTTCTGGTCGCGATGTTAAATTATTGAGTTACTTTTGGAAGACTTTATGGGCTAAACTTGGCACAAAATTGTTGTTTCTACTACTTGTCATCCTCAAACGGATGGACAAACTGAAGTTGTCAATAGAACTTTGGGAACACTTTTGCGTGCTATTCTTAAAAAGAACTTGGATTGACATTTCTATGGACTTTATTTGGGTTGCCTAGGACTAAGAAGGGGAGGGATTCTATTTGTTGGTGGATAGATTCTCTAAGATGACATTTTATAGCTTGTCATAAAACCGATGATGCTTCAAACATTGCGGATTTGTTCTTTAGAGAAGTCGCTAGGTTGCATGGCATTCCTA
>NW_027330561.1:0-13950 GCF_022965805.1 Primulina eburnea
TGCGCGAGATGAAGCGCGCATATGCGCGAGTGGTTAAAGTCGAGACCCGACGTGTTATGTGAAAGAGTGCGTCACTTGCCTTGCATGCACGGGATATATATGTATATATATATATATATATATATACACAATCGTCTTCTTCAGCAAAAAGGGAGGAAAGAAAGAAAGCTTCCGAGGAAATATTTCAGTTCCGATTTAGAAATTGATTTATGAGAAATCCGTCCGTCCGATTTTAAATCCGACTTCAGTATGGTGTTTCTATCAACGTAGGCTACAACTGGACGTAAGTTTCATTACGTTTAGACATGATTTGAATTTATTATTTTGTCAGAATTGAATACGAATCAGATATGATGTTTCTGCTACAGTAGGCATCGTATAATTGATGTCAGATTAAAGAATAGACTGTTTCTATAATTGTTATGATTTTCTGAAGTAATATAACTGAGATTGTATAGATTTGGTATCACGATCTGTTATTATTTAAGACTATGATTAGTACAGATATTGATTATGAGTTGTGGTATTATATATGTGATGTTCAGATTGACGAGGTTATTCAGATTGTATTGTTATGCCGTCGAAACATCAGTTGATTTAGATTGATCAGATTTAGTAATGATCTCGATTGTATTGTGATATCGTTGATATTAATTAGATTGTACCTTGTTCAGACATGGATTAGATTATATACTGATTTGAGTATTGATCAGAACAGATATTGAATTGAGTTATATACTGATATTGTAATTTATATGTTTGTCATTGCCAGACTGGGTATGGATAGATCAGAATACACGACTTCGCCTTCGTCAGACCGGGAAGACAAAGGTATAAGTAAATGTTGATTCGGGATTGCACAACTCAAGTTAGGTTTGACTTGAGTTTCCCTAAATTACATACTTTATTTCATTGCATTGACATTTGCAAATTATTAGATTGATATGTTTAGCTTATTGAATTATAGCAGAGTAAGAGTTTGAGTCTAGGACAAATCAGCCTAGCTAGGGCAGAACCGCCGAGTCTTTGTCAGAACCGCTAAGACTCTAGACTGACGGTGTATCGATGAGCCTAGATGTAGAACGACTTCTATTGTAGACATTTGATACAGCATGCCGAAGTCTAAATTAGATCGGGATCCCGAGATTAGAAATGAGTTAAGATAAGATAACAAGACCTTGACTTAAATACAGATTCGTATTGATTCATGTAGTCAGATTAGATGCATGTTTTGATGTTTGTTTATGCTTTTATATATGTTTTATATGATTGCATGCTTACATTGTTTATACTGGGATTTATTCTCACTGGAGTATCCGGCTGTTGTCTTGTTTTGTATGTGTGCATGACAACAGGTGAGACAGGATCAGGGTTAAGAAGATGATGAGAGATCGAGATTAGAGTGGTGATTCCGGACTTGGATATAGATAGGTTTCATTACTTGATTATAGTAGTCGAAGCTTAGTCTAGTTGAACTAGATGCATGTGATACAGGATTTGTATTATTATACTGGTTTGTATAATAGAATGATTTCATTACCTTCCGCAGTTTAAAAAAAAAATTAGACCCTGTTTATTCTAACTGATTAAACTAGTCCCAAAGACGAGTAAGAAAATTATTAGCGTCCGGGTCTCCACAACAGGTGGTATCAGAGCGATAGATCCTTTAGACTGAGATAGAAGAGAATGAGCGGGGTAGATTGAGTTTTCTTTCCTTGCAGGTGATTGCTAGCATGAGATTTATTTTAATGTTGACTTACATTGTGTGTGCTAGCATGACATTATTCTTACTACTTTGAAATACATGTTATCTAATTATCTGATTTGAATTGGTAATATGTATTATTGAGTATGAATCAGATTTGATTCTTGATCAGTAGTAAGATGATCAGAGAAAGATTTGAACAGATTTGTAGTATTTGGGTAATAATGTTTTGATAAGCAGATATACCTCCACGGTGAATTCCAGAAAAGGGTAGTACTTCGACTGAACAGATAGATGTATAAGAAACTCAGATGGAAATAAAGTTGATAGAGTTTCAGTTATTTCAGCCGCCGATTCTGAGTGGTATCGAGGCGTCTGAAGATTGTGAGAACTGGTTTGATGACATAGAAATACTGTTCGATTTACTTGATTGTACAAATGAACAGAGAGTTAAAATGGTACCTAACCAGTTACGAGAAGCCGCCAGGGGTTGGTGGATTACAAGTAAAAGAATGTTAGAACAGAGAGGTACAGTGATTTCGTGGGAAATATTCAGGACTGAATTTTATCGAAGATTTTTCTGAGTTTCGTACCGAGAGGACAAGAAAGCAGAGTTTGAGAATTTGAGACAAGGTGAACTGAATATTGAAGGATATGTTGTTAAATTCTCTACTCTACTGCGTTTTCCTCCTCATGTAATGGGGAATGATGAAGTTGTAGCGGATCAGTTCATCAGAGGATTGAATTCGGAGATAGTCGCATTGATGAATATACAGCGACCTCACCATTTTGCTGATGCCTTGAGTAGAGCGAAGAGAGCGGAGGCGAGTCTGATTAGACAACTGAAAAGGGTGTGTGCGATACAACCCCAGACACAGGAATCCCCTCTCCGATTTGATCGCGGCAGCACGAGTGGAAAGCAAGATTTGCTGAAAGCTCGAAAGAAACAGTTTAAGTAGTTAGGGAGCGGACTGAGCGGTTCATCTAGCTCCAGTGGTTCTAGCCCGAGTTATACTGGAGGGTATTGCAGAACTTCCGGAGGAAGACATTCCACGGAATAAGGCCAGGGAGTTACTGGTAGTTGTCGTATCTGCCGACAGCCGGGGCATTTTACTAGAGTTTGTCCCCAGAGAGGTTGAAACGTCCTCATCTTTTATTGCTTTAAAAGTAATAGTATATATTTTTTTTTTTAACCTCACATAGCATTCGGCCGAACTATAAAATTTCATAAAATATTTTTGACATCATTTTAAAATAAACAACCAACTAACATTTTTCTAAATCTAAAAATAACATTTGAAAAGTATAGCCCATACTATAACCTCTCAAAACCACTCATACTCATGATAAAAGTCATAAAATCTTTTAACGTAAATCATAACATATATGCGGAAACTAGCGTCGGTCCTCGGGTCATGTGCACCTTCAGTCCAGTCGGATCAACCATCAAGACCTCCATTAGCATTATCATGATAACCTGCATCCATCACACCTAGTGAGTCTAAAGACTCAACACGTCATATCCTTGATGACGAGTAATACGTAATACAGTTAACATATAACAGTGAAAAATAGTTGTACTTAAAATATCGTTTTCATGAAGATGCATAAACTTTAAACATAAACGTTTTCGTAAACATTTTCATGATGCATAAAACATTTTCAAAAGACATAAACATATCACTTAAACATATTCATATTCATGTCCATATTCGTATCCATATTCATATTCGTATTCATGTTCATGTTCATGTTTGTTGAATTCAGATCGTGATTGTGACTCGTATTCTTAATCTTAATGGGCGATGGATGCATCTAAAGAAAACCACAGTACTGGGCGGCGGGGGACACCAGCAACACTCTCACCGGTCAACTGGGCCCTGGCCAACGTATTAACATATTCGTATTCGTATCACGTATTCATATTCGTATTACGTATTCGTATCCGTATCCAAGGAAACACGATCGCCGGGCTCCCACTGGGACCATAACCCTCACGATATTTCCAACATGTAGTAGTCACAATCCCTTCACGTCCTTCAACATGTTATCATCACTTAATAAAAATCGTGTATATGCATATCGTTTTATTTTTGAAACCAAGCATGCAACATATCTTTTAAATGTCAAAGATTAATCCATAAAAATCCATGAACATTTAAAATAAACGTTTTAACATATAAAAATCATAAAATGTCGTAAACGTTTTAAAATCAACATCATAAAAATTCATAAACATTTGAAACAATCATATTAGCATATAAAACAGCATATAAGGCACTGCCATTACGTTTACTAATTTCTAGGCGTAAAAAGACCATTTTACCCCTGGACGTACAATTTTCCGTTTTTGACTTTTTCTTAATTTCATTGACTATAACATGTCCCAAATAATTATTTAAGCCTACAAGAATTTTCTCATATTTTTATTTAGCATAATTCGATGACTTTTAAATTTATCTTTAAATATAGCGTTTTAATGCGTTTTTAATCCCGAATTAAACCAAACTTTCATATAAAATTCCCAAATTAAAAACTTAGACTTATAATAATTATTTAAGCTTAAACATAATTTTTCATAATTTTATAAGGCTTAAAACTAGGCGTTTCAATTAACTCGTTATTTAGCGTTTTGTGTGGCGATTAAATTCCGAATAAATCCAAAACTCGTTATTTTGATCCCAAATTTTTACCATAACCTTTTTATGATTTATTCTACCCTTCCAAGTCGTGAGCCACCCCCATGGACCCTTGGATTTAAATTTAGCTTTATTATTTTCGTTTAGACACCTTATCGAACGCACCGAGCTATCTCCTAATTTACCCGAGCGACGCCCGAGCCACCTTGAACCAAAACTTAGCCAACCCATCTAGGGACCCTACTGTGCAAGCCCAGCCTGAACACATGATCCTAACCCGCTCAAAAAGCCTACTGAAGTTGACCCAAAAATCTGTTGTGTTGTGTGGGTGCTTCCTTGTATGTCTAGGACACCTAACCCAACTAGGACTCTTCTAACCATGCCCCCACCGAGCCCACACGACCCTAACCTTCCCTGGACCACGCCCAGCCCCTGCCCAGACCAACCCAAGCTCCACAACCGAAGCTTTACCAGCAATTGCACACATGGCCGAGAGACCCACCTACCTTGGACTCCACGTTTCTGTTGATAGGACCTAGCCACCCACACCAGACCTTGAACCAGCCCCTTGTGCCCCTTCTTAGGACCCTAAGGACCTAACCTAGCCCCTGCCCAGACCCCCAGGCCGAGCCCCTTAGCCCTACTCAAGCGCTGAACCCTGCGCACCATTGCTTCCTTTCTCGGGTAGGAGTCCTCGATGGATAGGACTCCTCCCAGCCTTCTAAGGTCGCATCCTAGCATGGCTTGGACCCTGCTCCTGCCTCACCCATTGTCTTAGCTCGATCCTGGTCCAAGCCCCCAAGCCCCATGCAAAGCTCTCAACCCCCTTGCATCACAACACACCCTCACGGTTCTTACTCTAGTTGCTGCCTACGTATTTTTTTCCAGCTTTTATTATTCAAGTTTGCAGCTTATTAGGTGTGTTTCTAGGACCCTAAACTTTGTGTAAAACACCCTTAATCCATTCCCTAACCATGGCAGCCCTTTAACACAAATCAAACATGATTTTTGAACCAAGAAACAAGAGTTCACCCCACACACATGCATAGTTACGAAAATTTCATGATGTGCAATTTGTTTTTCATGCAAAACACAATTAAATAAATACTATGGTGTGATGGATGAGTAAAAGGAGAATTATGGCGTGCCTTTGCGTAGATTACGCTCGAATATCCTTTGACGACGAAGAACGGAGGACAACTTTGGCTTGCCCACACTAGAACCTTTCGAAAAATCCCTTGAAGCCTTGTCTGATTTTTTTGTGTTGTTTCGTGTGTTTGTGAGAGTGTGGGGAGAGTTTTCAGAATAATAAATTGAGTGGCCGATTTTCTTATTTGCAAAGTGAAGGGTTTTGGGATTTTTAATACATTATATACTCTAATTAACCACTAACTAGGCTTTAGGGCCCATTAAGCCTTCTAATTAGGCCCAATAGTCTAATTAGGACATAATTAAAATATTAACAAAGTTTTCTTTTATTAAATATGTGAATTTATTAGTCAGGTTGCCAAAAAGCTCGTATTTTAGTTAAAAAAACCAACACGGATAAAATTTACGCCCCGGCGTATAAAATCACCTTAAAAACCCTTAATTTTCAAAAATACTTAAAAGCATCGGCCATATTTTAAATAATTAAAAATAATCATTTTATAAAAATCCTTTTCTATTTTTCAGCCCTCGGTCCCCGTTCCTCGATCGTCACTTGAATAACCTTTTAAAAATACATTTTTAATGCAACCATGTAGAAAAATATAATTTAAACATGCAAATATGCACAACATAATTAATTCATGCAATTAAAACAAATAATTAAAATGCAAGAGAATTTAATAATTGCATGCACGTGGTTTGCGTGGACCTTAAAATTTTCGGGGCGTTACAATCTCTCCCCCTTAAATTGAATTTCGTCCTCGAAATTCGCTTATCCTTAATAAACAAAAGTTTTGAGTTATTTCTAATATCCCAAAAATTCACGCTTCCACTACTCTGATAAAACTTAAGTTCTAAAAATGTCCTTACGTCTACTTTATCCCAAATAAATTTTCTTCTAAATCCTTATTTGCAAATTCGCACCTAAAATGTCCCATGATAACTTAGTGCTATACTATTATTACCTCGAATTTCTATTTTTCTTAATTCCCAATAAAAATATGACTGACCACGCTTATCGTATTTTTTTCTTAATTTATGCCCAAAATGTTCGTCAACTTATCATATTTCAATCTTAAAATCCCAAACGCATCTGCTAACGCTTAGATTTTCAAGCCTAATATAAATTCATCTTTAAAAACCTTTGATTCAAATTCCTTATAATACTAAAACCAATAAACCCCAAGGTTCCAAATATTCTTAAAAGTCTAAATCCTCAAAATTCTTACAATTTAACCCATTCAATCCTCACTTATTGCTAAACTAGTTCCCAAATTCCTTAAAATTGCAAAATAAATTCTTAATTTCCTCAAAAATTATCTTAATTGATCCTTAATTTCGAAAATCTCACGATTAACCCATAAGTTCTCGGTATTCTTAACTCACTTCTACGGGTTTCCCATAACATAAATTCGATAAATTTAAACTTATTTACCCCAAAATCAATTCTCATAATCAAATCTTAATTTTCATCAAACTTTAAGTCCCAATTTATACTTTTTCTTATTCCCAAAGTCGATGCAAATCCTCGAGTCATTATTCCTTACGTCTAATTCCCAAAAAAATTAATTCAACTAGTACCCATTAATCATAAATATTTTCTTAGAAAATCTACGTGTCCCAAAACATTCATAAAATTTACGATTAACTTATAACCCAAAAATAGAACGTCGATACTAAAACCCAAAAATCGACATAATCCAATTCCACCACAAACCAACATGCGTTAAAATAAAATAATTTTTCATTTCATATCGTATCACGAATAAAAATCAAAGCACAACTTATCATAAAACTATTAAACATGTGACATGAAAACATAATTCATATAATTATGCAGGTAGCATCATAAAATCATATAAAGCATGTAAACTTATAATTTAGAGGCTTGACAACTGATCTTCCCGGCGCTGATGGTGGCACAACCCTTTACAGGAACCACCGCTCTGATACCAACTGAAACGTCCTCATCTTTTATTGCTTTAAAAGTAATAGTATATTTTTTTTTTTATTTTTAACCTCACATAGCATTCGGCCGAACCATAAAATTTCATAAAATATTTTTGACATCATTTTAAAATAAACAACCAACTAACATTTTTCTAAATCTAAAAATAACATTTGAAAAGTATAGCCCATACTATAACCTCTCAAAACCACTCATACTCATGATAAAAGTCATAAAATCTTTTAACGTAAATCATAACATATATGCGGAAACTAGCGTCGGTCCTCGGGTCATGTGCACCTTCAGTCCAGTCGGATCAACCATCAAAACCTCCATTAGCATTATCATGATAACCTGCATCCATCACACCTAGTGAGTCTAGAGACTCAACACGTCATATCCTTGATAACGAGTAATACGTAATACAGTTAACATATAACAGTGAAAAATAGTTGTACTTAAAATATCGTTTTCATGAAGATGCATAAACTTTAAACATAAACGTTTTCGTAAACATTTTCATGATGCATAAAACATTTTCAAAAGACATAAACATATCACTTAAACATATTCATATTCATGTCCATATTCGTATCCATATTCATATTCGTATTCATGTTCATGTTCGTGTTTGTTGAATTCAGATCGTGATTGTGACTCGTATTCTTAATCTTAATGGGCGATGGATCCATCTAAAGAAAACCACAGTACTGGGCGGCGGGGGACACCAGCAACACTCTCACCGGTCAACTGGGCCCTGGCCAACGTATTAACATATTCGTATTCGTATCACGTATTCATATTCGTATTACGTATTCGTATC
The DNA here is from genome assembly GCF_022965805.1 of Primulina eburnea. Taxonomy (NCBI): domain Eukaryota; kingdom Viridiplantae; phylum Streptophyta; class Magnoliopsida; order Lamiales; family Gesneriaceae; genus Primulina; species Primulina eburnea. The sequence goes on from NW_027330561.1 coordinate 8,265, forward strand.
CGTATCCAAGGAAACACGATCGTCGGGCTCCCACTGGGACCATAACCCTCACGATATTTCCAACATGTAGTAGTCACAATCCCTTTACGTCCTTCAACATGTTATCATCACTTAATAAAAATCGTGTATATGCATATCGTTTTATTTTTGAAACCAAGCATGCAACATATCTTTTAAATGTCAAAGATTAATCCATAAAAATCCATGAACATTTAAAATAAACGTTTTAACATATAAAAATCATAAAATGTCGTAAACGTTTTAAAATCAACATCATAAAAATTCATAAACATTTGAAACAATCATATTAGCATATAAAACAGCATATAAGGCACTGCCATTACGTTTACTAATTTCTAGGTGTAAAAAGACCATTTGACCCCTAGACGTACAATTTTCCGTTTTTGACTTTTTCTTAATTTCATTGACTATAACATGTCCCAAATAATTATTTAAGCCTACAAGAATTTTCTCATATTTTTATTTAGCTTAATTCGATGACTTTTAAATTTATCTTTAAATATAGCGTTTTAATGCGTTTTTAATCCCGAATTAAACCAAACTTTCATATAAAATTCCCAAATTAAAAACTTAGACTTATAATAATTATTTAAGCTTAAACCTAATTTTTCATAATTTATAAGGCTTAAAACTAGGCGTTTCAATTAACTCGTTATTTAGCGTTTTGTGTGGCGATTAAATTCTGAATAAATCCAAAACTCGTTATTTTGATCCCAAATTTTTACCATAACCTTTTTATGATTTATTCTACCCTTCCAAGTCGTGAGCCACCCCCATGGACCCTTGGATTTAAATTTAGCTTTATTATTTTCGTTTAGACAACTTATCGAACGCACCGAGCTATCTCCTAATTTACCCGAGCGACGCCCGAGCCACCTTGAACCAAAACTTAGCCAACCAATCTAGGGACCCTACTGTGCAAGCCCAGCCTGAACACATGACCCTAACCCGCTCAAAAAGCCTACTGAAGTTGACCCAAAAATCTGTTGTGTTGTGTGGGTGCTTCCTTGTATGTCTAGGACACCTAACCCAACTAGGACTCTTCTAACCATGCCCCCACCGAGCCCACACGACCCTAACCTTCCCTGGATCACGCCCAGCCCCTGCCCAGACCAACCCAAGCTCCACAACCGAAGCTTTACCAGCAATTGCACACATGGCCGAGAGACCCACCTACCTTGGACTCCACGTTTCTGTTGATAGGACCTAGCCACCCACACCAGACCTTGAACCAGCCCCTTGTGCCCCTTCTTAGGACCCTAAGGACCTAACCTAGCCCCTGCCCAGACCCCCAGGCCGAGCCCCTTAGCCCTACTCAAGCGCTGAACCCTGCGCACCATTGCTTCCTTTCTCGGGTAGGAGTCCTCGATGGATAGGACTCCTCCCAGCCTTCTAAGGTCGCATCCTAGCATGGCTTGGACCCTGCTCCTGCCTCACCCATTGTCTTAGCTCGATCCTGGTCCAAGCCCCCAAGCCCCATGCAAAGCTCTCAACCCCCTTGCATCACAACACACCCTCACGGTTCTTACTCTAGTTGCTGCCTACGTATTTTTTTCCAGCTTTTATTATTCAAGTTTGCAGCTTATTAGGTGTGTTTCTAGGACCCTAAACTTTGTGTAAAACACCCTTAATCCATTCCCTAACCATGGCAGCCCTTTAACACAAATCAAACATGATTTTTGAACCAAGAAACAAGAGTTCACCCCACACACAGGCATAGTTACGAAAATTTCATGATGTGCAATTTGTTTTTCATGCAAAACACAATTAAATAAATACTATGGTGTGATTGATGAGTAAAAGGAGAATTATGGCGTGCCTTTGCGTAGATTACGCTCGAATATCCTTTGACGACGACGAACGGAGGACAACTTTGGCTTGCCCACACTAGAACCTTTCGAAAAATCCCTTGAAGCCTTCTCTGATTTTTTTGTGTTGTTTCGTGTGTTTGTGAGAGTGTGGGGAGAGTTTTCAGAATAATAAATTGAGTGGCCGATTTTCTTATTTGCAAAGTGAAGGGTTTTGGGATTTTTAATACATTATATACTCTAATTAACCACTAACTAGGCTTTAGGGCCCATTAAGCCTTCTAATTAGGCCCAATAGTCTAATTAGGACATAATTAAAATATTAACCAAGTTTTCTTTTATTAAATATGTGAATTTATTAGCCGGGTTGCCAAAAAGCTCGTATTTTAGTTAAAAAAACCAACACGGATAAAATTTACGCCCCGGCGTATAAAATCACCTTAAAAACCCTTAATTTTCAAAAATACTTAAAAGCATCGGCCATATTTTAAATAATTAAAAATAATCATTTTATAAAAATCATTTTCTATTTTTCAGCCCTCGGTCCCCGTTCCTCGATCGTCACTTGAATAACCTTTTAAAAATACATTTTTAATGCAACCATGTAGAAATATATAATTTAAACATGCAAATATGCACAACATAATTAATTCATGCAATTAAAACAAATAATTAAAATGCAAGAGAATTTAATAATTGCATGCACGTGGTTTGCGTGGACCTTAAAATTTTCGGGGCGTTACAGAGGTTCCCGAAGATTTCAGGGAGCATAATCATCTGGTGGCAGTGACCGAGGAACAGACCCAAGAGGCACTTGATGATATAGTAACAGGTACTGTTCTTTTATGATTATGTTGCATATGTATAGATATATATACTAATGCATTTTCTATGATTATCTTTGACTGAGTTGCATTGATATATGCTGTACCTGTTGAGTCTGTTTGTACTGTAGTACGGATTCCCTTACTTTTGGAAAAAAAAAAGATTGATATCAGATATTTCTGTGACATATTGTATACTACAGTAAGATGAGAATGAGGTTGAGTTATATTATGATGTACTTGTGTTTTCTGATTTGACTGCATTATTGATGTTAATATGCTGTACAAGTACAAAACTATCGTAGATTCCTTTCAGAATATAAGATTCGGACCAGATAAGGTTGATGAGTAGGAATTCTACAGTAAGGATTCTAGATCTAGAATTCCTTTAATATATGTATTGTCTATGACTCGATTAATACAGAAAAGAGCAGATGGTATCCTTATGTATTCAGTAGATATACTGAAATCCAGCCTAGCATAGGCAGATTTACCAGTGATGTACGAGTTGGCTGCTGTTTGGCCAGATAAGATTTCAGATTTGCCTTGTATTAGAAAGATAAATTTCAGAATTGAATCGATATCAGGTACTATTTGTTTTATTATAATTCAGTACAGAATGATATTAAATATACAGAATGATACAGAATGAACTGAAAGAAGTGAAAGATCAGTAGAAGAGTACCAACCAGGAGTTACATCTGAGTTAGTGTCTCTCTTTGGCATGTTTCAGTATGTTAAGAGATATTCTGTTGATTTCATGCTTGTTGTATCTATGATATTTTGATATACTTGCAGCGTCTGATTGATTGAATCGAATAATCGAAGATTGTATTGAATACTCTGAGAACTGTGATTATTGTATACAGAAATTATTCAAATATGAATCCTGCCTGAAACAGATTGTATTCCGTATTTGCGATATCTGAAGTTAGTATACCGATTGATTTTGACACAGTTGAGATCATGATCAGTGGCTGAGAATGATACCGATATCAGAAAGATCAGAATTATCAGAAAATTTCAGAAATGTCAGAAATGTCAGAAATTTATTTTGTCTGAATTGGCAGATTATCTTATACAATTGTTGTTTTGTATCTGCTTGAGTATTGTTAGTGTTCCAAAACAGTATTTGAGACAGCTTATATTGTTTGGGAGCATACTATATTTGCAGATGACCTATAGCAATTGATCTGAGCTACATGAAGATATGATTGATTAGTCAGAATTGACAGTATTGCCAGAAATTGCCGTTTTATGAGTTTACTGAACTCACTAGATCAGTATAGATTATTGATATTGTGAATCTGATTTGATAGTACCGTTATTCTGAGTCAGTGGGTGATACAGATTATTCAAACCGAATCAGAGCTGAATTCGAGAATTACGGCAGTTCAGAGATTTAACCAGAATGTTCAGAACTTAATTTCGATAATCAGAGCAGAGTATCGATCAAAGTGACAGATATGTAAATGCTACTGTACGGGAATGATTATCTTGCGATGACAATGATTCAGAATTGTATAACAGAATTTGATATCGATAGTCAGAACCGAATACCAGGTAGGTATTTTTCTTTAATTTATATTGTTAACTGATTGTCTGTACCAAATAGTTCGAGTTTGAAATGACAGATAGTGTCAGAGATGCACAGTAGTAGATTCAGTTTTCATTTTGGTAACAGAAAGTGTATGATAATTCGAACAAACAGTTTGATAGAGATAGATTAAATCAGTTATGATAGAATTATACTGAAATGTTGGCAGAATTTGTACTGATATGTCTGAATTGTCAATAAATGAAGACAGAAAGATAGAAATCAGAAGATCTATTACAGAATTTGTATATTTCTGACTAGACATGGAGAGTATATTTCGATGAATTTCGTAATGAGACCATTGCAATACTTTCCAGATTGTGATATGATATTATTGTGATTGACAGATTGTTCAATCCATATCTAATAGTTTGTACCAGATAACGTACAAACATGACCGAATGACACAGATCGATGTCAGAAAAATGGTCAGAATAACTTGAATGCCGAAGTAGAGTATATCATATTGTGATTTTGTTTGAGTTTGTATTTGTGGCAGAACATACCATAAACTCATTCCTATATTATCCACCGACTGACAGATAACCAGAGGATACTATCCAGATATTGGAAGATATCCAGAGAGCTGCAGTGCTGGATGCTAGCACTAATTGATATAACAAAGAAAATGTAGCTAATTTAGAAAAGAATGAAGATAGCTCAGATCAGACATACTTAATATGCCAACGTCGGATGGTGACGATTGGTATTTGAGGCTGAAGATTTAATATATCCTTGAATGGGATAAACAGATTTGATAACAGCTGATGGTAGTGATTTGTTATGAGCTGTTGTTTGGTATATACGGATATTGTATAACCAGTATTGCGAGATTGACTTTGTCAGAGCTATTTTGAGAGATAGAATCTAATATAAGATTGAGATTTCAGAATAGATTCATTGAGATAAGTTTCTGATTTAAACTCAGTATACAGTTCTTCTGTTATATCTGAATTGATTACTTGCAAGTTCGAGGACGAACTAAGATCTAAGAGGGAGAAATGTAAGGCCCGAGATGTTATTACTATAATATGAGATTAATCTGAAATGATTTGTTCATTAATTAAGATGATTATAGACGGAACGGATCAGACCGGGAGAACCGAAAGAAGATTTGACATGAAGTACAAGAAGAGTCCCCGCGCACATGCGCGACAGGTATTGGCGCACATGCGCGAAAATTACAGAAGCATCGGCGCGCATGCGCGAGATAAGTCGCGCATATGCGCGACCCGTCCAGAAACTATGGCGCATATGCGCAAGATGAAGCGCGCATATGCGCAAGATGAAGCGCGCATATGCGCGAGTGGTTAAAGCCGAGACCCGTAGGTCTCGCGCATATGTGCGAATTGTGTCGCGCATATGCGCGAGACGTGTTATGTGAAATAGTGCGCCACTTGCCTTGCATGCACGGGATAATATGTATAATATATATT
>NW_027330561.1:17954-100000 GCF_022965805.1 Primulina eburnea
TGAAATTATTATGAATTTTCAGAGTTGATTTGATTGTGATTATATTGAATTGATGTCAGATTTGTATTGTTATTGATTATGAGGTGTTAGGATTGATATCTGACTAATATTGTATTGCTGGGTATATTGATAATATTCAGACTTGGGTCTGATGAGTTGTTGATTCGTATATACTGATATTGTATTGCCGGTATTGTGAGATTGTACAGATTTGAAATTATGATCTGTTATTGTTAAGATTATGGGTTGTACTGATATTGATTATAAGTTGTGGTATTATATCTATGATGTTGAGATTGATGGGGTTATCAAAACTGTATTGTTATGTCGTTGAAATATCAGTAGATTGATTTTGATCAGATTTATTATTGATTGAGATTGTTTCATGATATCGTTGACATTGATCAGATTATGTCTTGATTTGCGTATTGATCAGAACAAGTCTTGAATTGAGTTGTACATTGATACGATATTGTCATTTCAGATTTGATATGGACAGATTTGACTTTGAGACTTCGACTTAGTCAGATCGAGAAGATAAATATATAAGTCAATGTGGTATTGGGAGATCGACTCGAGTATGATATACTTGAGTTTCCCTAAATCACATACTTAATATTATTATGTTCATTGATTTGATTTGATATGCTTGTTCTATGAATGTATAGAAAGCAGGTATTAGTCGAGTGATCTTGTGACACCAGTGCCGATAGTGATGGAATCGTCACTGGGACATTGCACGTTGTCACAAGATAGTGAATTGACGATAGTGCTAAAGTCTGTGACGGATAGGTCAAGACACCGGATGTTTGGTTATATCGAAGTGGATAGAATTGGATTTTCTTCTATTACTGATGTTCGATATAGAAATACGAACATCTGGAAACCGGGATCCCTAGACTAGGATTGAGTCTAGTCTGAAATGTGGAGGCACGAGTTTGATTAGTAATTTTATATTGGTTATGTTTCAGATTGTGTTACATGTTACTGATATCTGTTACATGCTTTTACATTATTTACATAACTGCATGTTTCGTTGATTTATACTGGGATTTATTTCTCACTGGAGTTATCCAGCTGTTGTCGTGTTTGTATGTGTGCATGGTAACAGATGGGACAGGTTCAGGGTCGAGGATATGAAGAGAGATCGTGATTAGAGTGGAGACCACGGACTTTGACGTTACTGTAGATAAGATTCAGCACTTGACATTAGTTGTTGAACCTTAGTTTGAGTTGATGTTTATAGTACAAGACTGGTACTTTAATACTGATATGTATATTATAATGTATTCCATTACGTTCCGCACTAAATATTGTATATTAAAAAAATTAGACTCTATTTATTTTAATTGATTAAATTGTCCCAACGATGATTAAGAAGATGATTAGAGTCCGGGTCCCCACAACAGGTGGTATCAGAGCGATAGATCCTTGAGACTGAGTGTGGGGACCCGGGCTCTAACTCAATTGTCTTTGGGATTAAGTGGATATTTGCTAGAAAATATGGGTCAAAATTTTTCTTTTAAAAATATAAACAAGTATATATAAATCATATACAATACACCATACATAATGCTGTTATGTTATTTAATTCAAAATATCATTCACTTGTTCGATTACAATTATCCTACTAGTGTTTAGAATTGCAGTACATGTCTAGTAATAAACCACTAGTTTTTCTTCTCAGCCCGTAATCTCCATGCTATCTCGATCTCTCATCTTTGTCTCGACTGATAAGTGCAATTTATTGTACTTTTATTACTTGTTTTTTTACTTGGAATTTTGTGATTCTTGAGCATGTTTTATGTGATTTGTTGTTGTAGTTTGGAAGATTAGAATGAGAGTTTGGAGTATTAAAGTGTTGAATTGGAAAGTGCACAAGACACAGTGGTCGAAGCAACACCGCACCCGCGGTCACTACAGCACCGCACCCGCGGTTCCTGGACTTAGAAAATTAAAATTCTGCCGAAGCAGCACCGCACCCGCGGTGTTATCTGTACCGCACCTGCGGTCATGCACAGACAAAATCCGGAAATTCTGAAATTTTGGTGTGCTGCGCATGGGAGTTGATGACTTTTGTGTTTTGCATACAAGACTTGTCTAGGACTATAAAAGACTTCTATTATTCATCATCTAGGTCATTGGGGAGCAAAAGGAAAGGGTGGAGGCTACAAAGAAAGGATTGAAGCTCAAGTTCATCATCCTTAGGAAATCTTTTGCACACTTTTGGACAAAAGTTCCATTGCACTCCAAATCTCTAGTTCTAAGTTCTTCTTTCTTTATTTTTACTTTTATTTGATATATCTTGTTTAAGATTTATGTGTTGTTGTGTTATTTTTATTATGAACTAATTTTTATTTCTAGAGGAATGATGGAACAAAACTAGAAACTATGTATTGGGATTTATGAATTATGCTATATAAGTTTTCCTTATTCTTCATTTGTATTTTTCCAATCTTAATGCTTTCATTTTATTGGTCATATCTTGAATGATTCTTATGTTTATAATTTATCACTTGGAAAAGGAAATTTATAAACAAGAAAGAGAAAAATACATCGATAGTATTTATATAGTTCGGGAGGACATATATTGCTATTGAAGCCATTAGAAAATTTTAATGCTTATTGTGTTATTTAATTATAGATTGTTGATGAGGACGTTACAATCTTTTGTTAGATAATTAGTATATACTTAGCACTCGGGAGAGGGAGTAGATAATTTAGAATTCTTGGCAAATGTATAATAAGGACATTTATAATATAGCTACACAAAAGAACACATGGTGGATAGTTGCGTGAAATCGGACCTCTAGATCTTTTATTCCATATTTATTTGTTATAAAAAGTTTGGTGTTATAATATCATTAAATTTATTTTCAATCTAATTATTGGTGAAAACAAATCGGTCAATTGATTTTTCTAAATAAAATTGAGACTATTTTAATTGCAAGCATTAATATACATTTAAATACATACTCCTCGTGGGATCGACACTTGTACTAGAAAATACATTTTATTACAAACTTGACGTTGTGCACTTGCAAGCAATTAAGAAATCATGCAACAAGTTTTTGGCGCCGTTGCCGGGCAGTGTATATTTTAAATTTATATTAGTATTGTTACCAATTAGTCTTTATTTTAATTTAGAGCTGTTTTTATTGTAATACATTAAACATTGATTTGTGTCTTATCTTTGTTTGACAGTGCATGCGAAGATCGCAAAATCTTGACTTGCTTATCTTTGATCCTGAAATCGAAAGAACCGCAAGAAGATTAAGAAAGGCAAGAAGAGAAGAGATTCGAGCAATGGCTGAAAACAGAGATAATGAAAATCCACCCCCTGCAATACCCATCAGAGATCATTTTAGGCCGGTACTGAATGCTCATTACTCGGGCATAGCACGAAGGACTATTAATGCAAACAACTTTGAGTTTAAGCCAGCATTGATAAACATGGTTCAACAGAATCAGTTTGGGGGAGCCGCTACTGCAGATCCTCATTTACATCTCAGAACATTCCTTGAAATTACTGACACGGTAAAAATAAATTGTGTTTCTGATGATATAATTCGATTGCGCCTGTTTCCTTTTTCTCTTAGGGATCAAGCAAGAGGATGGCTCCAATCGCTTCCTTTGGGGAGTATCACTACATGGCAGGAGTTAGCAACCAAGTTTCTTGCTAAATATTTCCCACCTGCGAAGTCTGCACAGTTGAAAATTGAGATAAGTACTTTTAGGCAGACTGACTTTGAGCAATTATATGAGGCATGTGAACGGTATAAAGAGTTGTTGAGAAGATGTCCAAACCATGGTTTTGAAGATTGGTTACAGATTGAATTGTTTTACAATGGTTTGAATGGACAAACAAGAGGCACTGTGGATGCAGCAGCTGGTGGCATGATATTTGCAAAATCACCTGATCAAGCATATGATTTGCTTGAACAGATGACCATTAACAGTTATCAGTGACCGTCTGAAAGGTCATGAGTAAAGAAGCAAGCTGGAATTTATGTCATAGATCCTATTACATCACTCACTGCTCAAGTTTGAGCTTTAACAACTCAAATTGCAGCAATGAATAAGGCTAGTACATCAGAGGTTGAAAATGCATCGGTTGTTACTGAAGAACCACATATTCCTGATGAGGCTCATTATATCAACAATAGGAATTTTGGTGGCTACGGAGGATATCGAGGTAACCCTCCCCCTAACACTTATCATCCTGGTTTGAAAATCATGAAAATTTTTCATATGCTAATAATAAGAATGTGTTGAATCCTCCACCGGGGTTTAATACATCAAAGGGGGAAGGAAAACCTTCACTTGAGGATCTAGTTTGGACATTTGTTGTTGAATCTAGTTAAAGGATGGGTAGGACTGAATCTCGTCTTGATGGTATGGAAACTCAAATGGGAAATATGGGTGCCACAATGAAATCATTGGAGACACAGATTGGTCAATTGGCTAATGCATTGAGATATCAAAATAAAGGTCAATTCCCAAGTAATACTGAAGTGAATCCAAGGGAGCAATGCAAAGCTGTAACTTTGAGAAGTGGAAGAGAACTTGAGGTTAAAAATTCCCAAGAGAATGATGAAAATGAAATGACAGTTGAAGAAGTTGAAACTGAGGGATCTAAAGCTGAAGTTGAAGTTGAACAACCTCCGGTATTTAAGCCAATTCTTCCATATCCGCAGAGGTTCAAAAAGAAGAAATTGGATTATCAATTTGCAAATTTTTTGGAGATTTTCAAGAAAATTCACATCAACATTCCATTTGCTGATGCTTTGAGCAAATGCCAAACTATGCAAAGTTCATCAAAGATGTGATGTCAAAGAAGAGGAAGTTGCATGAGTTCGAGATAGTAAAGTTGACCGAAGAGTGTAGTGCCATACTCCAAAGGAAACTACCATAGAAACTCAAAGATCCAGGGAGTTTTACTATTCCTTGTGTTATTGGTGGTTCTAGAATCAATAAAGCTTTATGTGATTTAGGTGCCAGTATTAATTTAATGCCTTTTTCTATTTACAGGACTTTGGAGCTTGGCGAGGTGAAGCCTAGCACTATTACCCTGTAGCTGGCGGATAGATCACTTACATATCCACGGGGGATAGTGGAGGATGTTCTGGTAAAGTTAGACAAATTTAAATTTCCTGCTGATTTTGTCATTCTAGATATGGAAGAAGATTAGGAGACTCCGCTTATCTTTGGAAGGCCGTTCTTGGCCACCGGAAAAGCTTGGATTGATGTGCACAAGGGTGAGCTCACATTGAGAGTAGGTGGAGAAGAAGTCATGTTCAACATCTACAACACAATCAAAGAACCAAATGAGGTAAGTACTTGTAATAGTAGTGATGTAATTGATTCATGTGTATCTCATGTTGGTGCAGGTAGGATGACGAAAGATTCCTTAGAGAGATGTTTGTTGGAATCGGAGTCTGCACTGGATGAAAGTGATTGGGATGTGCAAGACGAGTTACTTGCTCTCAATACATTGCCTAAAGAAAAGAGTGATGTGCATCATGTAGAACTACTTGAAGACGCAAGTAAAGAGGTACCAAAAGCATCTCCTGAATTGAAGGAACTGCCAGGACACCTATGTTATGCATTTTTAGGTGAAAATTCGACATATCCGGTAGTCATCTCTTCCTTTCTTACTTGTACTGAAAAAGAGAAATTGTTGAGAGTGTTGAGGAAATTTAAATCTGCTTTGGGATGGACAATTGCCGATATAAAGGGGATTAGCCCTACTGTTTGTATGCATAAAATCTTGATGCAGGAGTCATATTCACCCTATGTTGATCATCAGAGAAGGCTTAATCCAGCAATGAAAGAAGTTGTGAGGGCTGAGGTATTAAAACTGTTAAATGCTGGTGTTATTTATGCTATATCTGATAGCTCGTGGGTTTCGCCAGTACAAGTAGTGCCTAAGAAGGGGGGAATAAGTGTAGTGAGAAATGAGAATAATGAATTGATTTCAACTCGTCCAGTGACTGGCTGGCGAGTATGTTAGAGTAGGTGCCCGTCGAGCCAAGTGTTGGCCGAGTGTTCACGATGAAACTCTATGTATAAACGATCTTTATTTTAATAATATTTGAATTTATTATATTGGCGCATCTTTATCTGTATACCCATGCTAGTTGCATAGATAAAGTCCTTGAATATATAAATAGTAGAAAGAATATGAGATGCTCATATGATGAGTATCATGAAACTCATATTTGGAATACTGTATATTCTAAACGGTTCCTAGTCGATTCAGCCGCCACTAAGAAGGATATAGGCCGCTCGAGTTAGAGACTAGTATCTGCGATGTGAGTACCATGTTTCATTGGTAGGGGACATTGTGATGTCCGAACATGCAGATAGGTGCTCCTTGTAGAGTGCACTGAACAACCCTCCATAAAAGGACTTTCCAAGTGGTTCTCACTTATCGAGTGGAATAGTCCTAGTTTATGGTTGTACACCATTAGTCCTTATGATCCGGGACAACATTGAGACTCTATGTGCTAGAATTACACTTTGGCTTGTTTACCGACTCTCATGAGGTCATCAGGTGGCAAGGTTGGGTGTTCTGTCGAAACATATAGGAGTCGATGCATTGTAGTCGGGGATTCACCGCTTATCTTCGGGTATGGTTATCCTATGTGTTCTCATGTGTATGTAGATTGAAATCTCTGATCAGAGTATGGTGGTAATTATGAAAGGGGTTTCATAGATTACAACATCGATGCAACTACAACATGACACATAGTATCGATTCATTGACAACTCTCGATAAACCAATGGTTGTCGAATCGGTCGGGATATATGAGTTGAAGGGACCGTACTGTACGCTAACCATAATTGAATGGTTCTTGCAGGCACTATCATTTGATACCTAGGGAATCATGTAAGCGATGTTGCTAGGCGTTTAACATGATTCGTTGGGTGCTATCAGACTTGAGTTCTGACGTTCTTGTTATCAAAGAGTTGATAAGTAAGAATGGAGCAATTGGGGTATGCTCATATAAGGACATGTTTAGTCCGAATCACATGGAGATGTGAACCCACGGCTAGTTGTATCAATGAACCATTGAGGGCCACACAAGTGCTGGCTTTCTAGATCTCGTTGAGAAGTAAAAAATAGTTCAATGTGTTGAACGACTTATAAATGAGTTTATAAGTGTAAGGAAAAATAGAAGTATGACTTCTATAAGAGAAATGTAAATTTTAATTTATGGAAGTGTTCCTAAATTAAAAGTTGGCCAATTGAATAATGTATTTGAAAATTGTGATTTTCATAAACATTATTATGGACTAAATTAAATTAATTCAAGTGTTGAATTAATTAAACACTAGTGGACCTAGTAGAGTCCAAATAATTAAATTAATTCAAGTGTTGAATTAATTAAATTATATTGAGTCTTGTAGAGCTCAATTTAAATTAATTATTTAACTAGTGGGACTTGGGTAAATTCAAGTAATGTTTAATTAGTCTCAAATATGTTTGAGATAATTAAATTTAGTCCATGGTTTTTATTTTGATAATAAAGCATATAATATGCATGCATGGGAGGTGAAGGGTTGGAGACAACTTTTGCAACTATCAAGGCTTGGCATGCTACTTTTGTCTCTACTTTTTGCAAGTCCAAGACAAGTCTCCCTTCTCCCCATTTTCATACATGCAATGGCCGAAATTCTCACCACAATTCTCTCAAAAATTTTCTCTTCAAGTGTTGAGGAAGAAAAATACTTCTCCTTGAAAAATCCTTTTATTTTTCTAGTGCAAAATAAAAGGGGTTCTAGTTTGCTAGTGGTGGGCCTAATTTTGAAGGAAAGATTCAAGAACAAGGTGAAGCTTGTAGATTGTCTTGCCATCAAGAGCTTAGTTGTATATCAACTAAGTTGGAGCCATCATCAACCTCAAGAGGTTGATAGGTAACTATTTCTAAACACACTATGAATGTCATTTTGGTGTTTTATTGTATTTCCTACACAAATCTATGGTGGCCGAAATATATATGCTAAAATCGAAATTTTTGTGCTTCCGTTGCGTTTCCGGCCACCGTAACCGATCCCCTTTCAAGTGGTATCCGAGCTTTGGTTACGTTTTTGTGTAGCAAATACAAGATATTATGTTGAGATCGATTTCTAACCGCATGAGTGTATTTTTTGCAACAAAATACCAAGGCATTTTTTGGGGACATTTCGGGCAGCATGTTGCTGCCCGAGGGGCTGCCGTTTTGGGCAGCAAGGGCAGCCCCTCGCCCCTCTTTTAAAAAAATAAAAAAATTTTTGGTTGTTACCGGAATCCGACGACGGAGCTCCGGCGACGGCGATGACGACTAGGGTTTTCCAAAAGTGTTTTGGATTATCAAAGTGTCATGGACCTTGAGTTGTTGAGCCATTGGATGGCTAACATGTTTATGATTTTAAATGGGCCAAAATGTTTTTGGTGAAAAATAATGTTTTGGGCCCTTAAGTTTAAAATTACAAAAGTTGCAAATATTTTCTCATGAAATAAATATTTTAAGTTGGACTTTAAATATTTATAGTAAATGGTGATTTACAAGAAATTCGGTTATAAATAAATTAATTTGAAAGTAGACAAAGGTGTTTGTATACTTTGTTAATTTAGGTTATAATCGTGGCGGTTAGTGATTGGATCAAGATATATAATATTGGATCAATTAATTATTGTGATAATTAATTGATGGTGTATGATATGTGATATTATGCATGAAGGATGATCAAAAGCCCAAGCCCAATTTGCTAGGTGTATGCTAGGATATTTTGTGTTGAATGATTGTAATAATTATCAATTCATAAAGTGGGCTTGGTTTATGGCCCGTTCCCACCCCATGAGATGTATCCCTATTTGCCATGGATATTTATTTGTAAATATTAGTATAGTGGATGATCAAGATTGGAAGATGGTGGCCATGATGATTATGAAGATCGAAGACATGTAAATATTGGAAGCTAATGTAATAGTTGCATTGCATCCCGTGCATTTACCCTAGGATTGGACCTAGGCCCGTGTTTAGCTCACACGGTCCGTTAGTATTGGGGCGATTGATCATCCTTGTTTTGTTTACTATTTATAATATATGCATGATATGTTATAAATAATGAGTATGTGCGTTATTATTATGATAATAACAAAGTTGCATGAATCCGGCAAACATACGATCAAACATGGCGAGCTTTTAAATAAAATTAATGATGAGACCTTTCAAAATTAAAAACCCTCATTTTGAATAAGATTCAAAATTAATATCAAGCCCGAAAAGAGGAATTATAAATTTGTTTATAATTTCCTTGTCTTCCATCGACAATGGGTGCATGATGAACGCTACCCGTACTCGGGGCTCGGCTCATATTATTGGGGGAGCTTTGGGTGCCGGAAAGCTGTGACATCCATTGACATGGTGATGTGAACTACGTGGAACTCCCATGATTTCGGCTCATATTATTGGGGGAACTCATGGCGACCGTCCATTAAGGCTCAACATCGATGGGTAAGGCTTGACACGTGAAGATGAATGACGTCATATTATTGGGTCCTAATCAAACGTGAGACAAAAGTTTACGTAGAGGGTTGCATTGTGATGCAATTGGAAACTACCTTTTAGGAATTGTGATTGGCTGATATTATTCGGGATCATGATTCGCTAATTGGACCTTACGTACCTACTGAGGAAAGGAGTTTCCCGTTTTCACTAGAGGGTAGTGAAAGATGTCAAAACAGTGGGAGTAAACATTTATAAAGTTAAAGTCCATACTTTATATCTTACTAAATATTTTAAAATAGTCATTAACATTTATCTGTTTACTTTTCAGTACTATTTGACAATGTCTTCAATTCGCAATCCGCTTTCTGCCATACTCGAAAAACATGTGTTAACCGGACCTAACTACCTCACTTGGCTAAGAAATCTGAAAATCGTCTTGAACTCGGAAAAGATTGCATATACACTGACTGAGTTGCCCCCTGATAAGGCTCCGACTGACTGCACTCCTGAGGAATTGCAGACCTACAAGGATTGGTGTGACCATGACTTGAAGGTCAAGTGTTATATGCAGGCTTCTATGAATGATGAGCTGCAGAGGCGTTTTGAGGGTGCAAAGAGTGCTGCTGACTTTCATTTGCACCTCAAGGAGCTCTTTGGTGAGCAGACTCGAGCCTCTTAGGCATGCTACCGTCAAGGAGCTAATCACTTTGCGCATGCGAGATGGGGCCTCGGTCCATGAGCATGGCCTAAAGTTGATTGGACTCGTGGACAAGCTTGTTGGCATGGATTTGATGTTGCCTTCGGAGTTGACCACCGACGTGTTGCTGTTATCGCTGCCTAGATCGTTTGATCCTTTTGTGGTGAATTTCAATATGAACAAGATGGAACCGACCCTTGAAGAGTTGGTGAACATGCTTGTAACTTTTGAGTCCACCATCAAGAAAGAGAAGTCGGTTCTTTATGTGGGTTCTTCATCTGGTACGAAGACCGATCCACGTGGGAAGAGGAAGAAGCGTTCTTTCCAACGTCCCAAGAAGAACGTGCCCTTGAAGAGGCAAGCTCCGAGTCCCGTTGTGGTAGCTACACCAGATATAGCTAACAAGACTGTTGATATTTGCCATCACTGCAAGAAGCCTGGACATTGGAGGCGTAATTGCAAGGAATATCTTGCCCAGAAGGGTTCTGGAAAGGGTATGTTCTATATTGAAGTAAACATTTCAATTAACTCTACTTCTTGGGTATTGGATACCGGCTGTGGCTCACATCTCTGTAATGATTTACAGGTGATGGGAAGAAGTAGGAGGCTCCGGGAAGGTGAGACCTTCTTGAGGATGGGCAATGGAGCAAGAGTTGCTGCCAAGGCTGTTGGAGATGTTTACTTGCATCTGAACAATGATTTTAAGTTTGTTTTGAGAGATGTTTTGTTTGTACCAGATTTGGTGAAAAACATTATTTCCATTTCTATGTTGGACAAAGATGGATTTTCTTGTTTATTTAGCAAAGGTGTTTGCAACATTTACAAGAACGAATGTTTAATTGGTACCGGAGAACTTGAAAACGATCTCTACACCTTAAAATTGAAAGATATTCCACTTAACAATGTCCAAGCTGTAACAGCAACAAACAAGCGGAAACAAGATACTCTAAATTCGGCACAATTATGGCATGCTCCATTAGGACATATTTCCCTAAAAAGGATGAACAAGCTAGTGGGAGTGGGCATGTTTAATATGTCTGATATTAATGCTCTCACGACTTGTGAATCCTGTCTGAAAGGAAAGATGACCAAGATTCCCTTTAAGGGCCATGTGGAGCGAACCAAAGGGTTATTGGATTTGATCCATACCGATGTGTGCGGTCCGCTTAGCATCACTACTAAGCATGGACATGCCTACTTCATCACCTTTACCGATGACTTTTCGAGGTATGGGTATGTGTATTTGATGAAACACAAGTCTGAAGCCTTTGAAAGGTTCAAAGAATTCAGAAGTGAAGTAGAGAAGCAATTGGGACGAAGCATCAAGACACTTCGATCGGATCGAGGTGGTGAGTACTTGAGTGCCGAGTTCCAAGAGTATCTTAGGGAGAATGGGATTCTCTCACAGTGGACTCCGCCTGCTACACCACAGTTGAATGGTGTTTCGGAGCGTCGTAACCGGACTTTGATGGACATGGTTCGGTCTATGATGGGGTTCACGGAGTTGCCGCCATCATTTTGGGGATATGCACTTGAGACAGCGGCACTGTTGTTGAACAATATCCATTCAAAAGCAGTTGACAAGACTCCATATGAGATATGGATGGGAAAGCCACCCAAATATTCTTATCTTAGAATATGGGGGTGCCCTGCTTATGTGAAGCAGGTAGTGGGAGATAAATTGGATAGTCGATCCATTTTATGTTACTTTGTGGGATATCCAAAGAATTCGGTTGGATACTACTTCTATCATCCCCAAGAAACAAAAGTGTTTGTTTCTAGGAATGCAACCTTTTTGG
Organism: Primulina eburnea; assembly: GCF_022965805.1. NCBI lineage: Eukaryota > Viridiplantae > Streptophyta > Magnoliopsida > Lamiales > Gesneriaceae > Primulina > Primulina eburnea. The sequence continues at coordinate 29,948 of NW_027330561.1, forward strand.
AAAAGGAATTTCTATTGGATAGAAAAGGGGAGATGATAGAACTCGAAGAAGTTTGAGAGACACCCACAATTATAGAACCCACACCCGAAGAGCCAAAAGAGGAGATACAAGCTCCTAGAAGATCCGAGAGAGTCTCGAGACCACCTATGAGGTATGGTCTGCTTCTTGAAGAGGACCATGATGAGCCTAACCTAGGATGTGATCCAAGGACCTTCAAGGAAGCATTATCTGATGCCGATTCATCCAAGTGGCTTGAAGCAATGGAATCTGAGATGAATTCCATGCATTCGAACCAAGTGTGGAATCTCGTGGATCCACCTGAGGGAATTGTTCCCATAGGGTGCAAATGGATTTACAAGAGGAAACTTGGGGCGGATGGGAAGGTATTGACCTTCAAGGCACGATTGGTGGCAAAAGGATATACTCAAAGACAAGGAGTTGACTTTGAGGAAACCTTTTCTCCAGTTGCAATGTTCAAGTCCATAAGGATTTTGCTAGCCATAGCTGCATGGTATGACTATGAGATATGGCAGATGGATGTTAAGACAGCCTTTCTTAATGGGGATATTAAGGAAGAGATTTACATGTCTCAACCCGAAGGGTTTACATCTATCGGAAGTGAGCATATGGTATGCAAACTTCAAAGATCTATTTATGGTCTAAAGCAAGCATCTAGAAGTTGGAACCTTAGATTCGATAGTACAATCAAAGAGTTTGATTTTACTAAGAATCCTGAGGAACCCTGTGTATATAAGAAGGTCAGTGGGAGTGCTGTGACATTTTTGGTGTTGTATGTTGATGACATTCTACTCATTGGGAATGATGTAGGAATGTTGCAATCAACTAAGATATGGTTAGCAAGCAAGTTCTCGATGCAAGACTTGGGTGAAGCATCTTTTGTATTGGGAATACAGATCTATAGAGATAGATCAAAAAGATTGCTTGGTCTCACCCAGTCCACATACATTGATACCATCCTGAAGCGGTTCTGGATGGATGAGTCCAAGAGAGGACATCTACCAATGTGTCATGGCGTGTCCCTATCCAAGTCCATGTCTCCCAAGACTGATGAAGAGATAGCGGCGATGACACGCATTCCATATGCATCTGCAATTGGTAGCATCATGTATGGGATGATATCTACACGTCCTGACGTGGCCTTCGCACTAAGTGTAGTGAGTAGATATCAATCCAACCCTGGTCTTCCACACTGGAAAGCTGTGAAAGACATCCTCAAGTATTTGAGGAGGACCAATAAATTGTTCTTGGTCTATGGGGGTGGAGAACTAAAATTGGAAGGCTATACCGACTCTAGCTTCCAAAGCGATATTGATGACTCAAAGTCAACCTCTGGATTCATATTCATGCTCAATGGTGCTGCTGTCTCTTGGAAGAGTTCCAAGCAAGACAGTACAGCGGATTCCACCACTGAGGCAGAATACATTGCTGCATCAGCTGCAGCAAAGGAGGCAGTTTGGATAAGGAAAGTACCACATCCTCAGAGAGATCGTGGAAAGAAGAGATGTCATGATTGACAAAGTCGACTCCGCAGATAATGTTGCTGATCCACTAACTAAGCCTTTACCAGGACCATCATTCGAGAAGCATCGCGAATCAATGGGTAGTTGGCTCTAGTGCAAGTGGGAGATTGTTAGAGTAGGTGCCCGTCGAGCCAAGTGTTGTCCGAGTGTTCACGATGAAACTCTATGTATAAACGATCTTTATTTTAATAATATTTGAATTTATTATATTGGCGCATCTTTATCTGTATACCCATGCTAGTTGCATAGATAAAGTCCTTGAATATACAAATAGTAGAAAGAATATGAGATGCTCATATGATGAGTATCATGAAACTCATATTTGGAATACTGTATATTCTAAACGGTTCCTAGTCGATTCAGCCGCCACTAAGAAGGATATAGGCCGCTCGAGTTAGAGACTAGTATCTGCGATGTGAGTACCATGTTTCATTGGTAGGGGACATTGTGATGTCCGAACATGCAGATAGGTGCTCCTTGTAGAGTGCACTGAACAACCCTCCATAAAAGGACTTTTCAAGTGGTTCTCACTTATCGAGTGGAATAGTCCTAGTTTATGGTTGTACACCATTAGTCCTTATGACCCGGGACAACATTGAGTCTCTATGTGCTAGAATTACACTTTGGCTTGTTAACCGACTCTCATGGGGTCATCAGGTGGCAAGGTTGGGTGTTCTGTCGAAACATATAGGAGTCGATGCATTGTAGTCGGGGATTCACCGCTTACCTTCGGGTATGGATATCCTATGTGTTCTCATGTGTATGTAGATTGAAATCTCTGATCAGAGTATGGTGGTAATTATGAAAGGGGTTTCATAGATTACACCATCGATGCAACTACAACATGACACATAGTATCGATTCATTGACAACTCTCGATAAACCAATGGTTGTCGAATCGGTCGGGATATATGAGTTGAAGGGACCGTACTGTATGCTAACCATAATTGAATGGTTCTTGCAGGCACTATCATTTGATACCTAGGGAATCATGTAAGCGATGTTGCTAGGCGTTTAACATGATTCGTTGGGTGCTATCAGACTTGAGTTCTGGCGTTCTTGTTATCAAAGAGTTGATAAGTAAGAATGGAGCAATTGGGGTATGCTCATATAAGGACATGTTTAGTCCGAATCACATGGAGATGTGAACCCACGGCTAGTTGTATCAATGAACCATTGAGGGCCACACAAGTGCTGGCTTTCTAGATCCCGCTGAGAAGTAAAAAATAGTTCAATGTATTGAACGACTTATAAATGAGTTTATAAGTGTAAGGAAAAATAGAAGTATGACTTCTATAAGAGAAATGTAAATTTTAATTTATGGAAGTGTTCCTAAATTAAAAGTTGGCCAATTGAATAATGTATTTGAAAATTGTGATTTTCATAAACATTATTATGGACTAAATTAAATTAATTCAAGTGTTGAATTAATTAAACACTAGTGGACCTAGTAGAGTCCAAATAATTAAATTAATTCAAGTGTTGAATTAATTAAATTATATTGAGTCTTGTAGAGCTCAATTTAAATTAATTATTTAACTAGTGGGACTTGGGTAAATTCAAGTAATGTTTAATTAGTCTCAAATATGTTTGAGATAATTAAATTTAGTCCATGGTTTTTATTTTGATAATAAAGCATATAATATGCATGCATGGGAGGTGAAGGGTTGGAGACAACTTTTGCAACTATCAAGGCTTGGCATGCTACTTTTGTCTCTACTTTTTGCAAGTCCAAGACAAGTCTCCCTTCTCCCCATTTTCATACATGCAATGGCCGAAATTCTCACCACAATTCTCTCAAAAATTTTCTCTTCAAGTGTTGAGGAAGAAAAATACTTCTCCTTGAAAAATCCTTTTATTTTTCTAGTGCAAAATAAAAGGGGTTCTAGTTTGCTAGTGGTGGGCCTAATTTTGAAGGAAAGATTCAAGAACAAGGTGAAGCTTGTAGATTGTCTTGCCATCAAGAGCTTAGTTGTATATCAACTAAGTTGGAGCCATCATCAACCTCAAGAGGTTGATAGGTAACTATTTCTAAACACACTATGAATGTCATTTTGGTTTTATTGTATTTCCTACACAAATCTATGGTGGCCGAAATATATATGCTAAAATCGAAATTTTTGTGCTTCCGTTGCGTTTCCGGCCACCGTAACCGATCCCCTTTCAGAGTATGCATAGACTACAGGAAATTGAATGATGCGACAAGGAAAGATCACTTCCCTCTTCCCTTTATTGACCAGATGCTTGATAGAGTGGGTGGGTATCATTATTATTGCTTTCTAGATGGTTATTCAGGTTACAATCAGATTGTAATAGCACCGGAGGATCAGGAGAAGACTACCTTTGTAACGTACCGTACTTTTTACTACTTAAAAATTTGCGGAAAAATTTAAAATTTTCTTAAACATAAAATCTATAAGGTCGTCACTCATCATTCATCATATTAATATTTGAAATCAACATCACCAAATAAATTTTCCAACAACATACTTGTTTCAAATGTCTCACATCCAACATAAAAGAGTATTTTAAACTTTTCATAAAAACATAAACTTAGTGGTCCTCGGGTTTAGCCTTCCGCTCAGTCCAAGCCTGCCCCTTGGTCGCCACCTCCTGTCTCCTCCTCAACATACTTACCTGCATCGATCAAGTCTAGTGAGTCTAAAGACTCAACACATATAAACTGGGAATAACGAGTACTACATAATAAAATAACATGCAACTTTAGAATAGGACATACATATCTTGAAACTTGAACTTGCATATTAAACTTGAACATGCGTACATACATACTTTGACATGCCATCATCATAAACTTTTCTTAAACATACTTGCATACTTGAACATACTTAAACATACGTAACGTCATCATTTTGTAGAGGATGTTTCAAAGCAAGTGACCCATAACATAATAAATGCCTGATCAGACATACCGCAGTACTGGGCTGACAGGGACGTATCCACTGCCACATACATAAGATCCCCGTTCATAATTTAAAGGGTTGGTTGGTCCCCGTTCATAATTTAACGCTTTCCAACCTCGATCTAACCCGTTCATAATTTAACGGGCGGATTGGTCCCGTTCATAATTTAACGCTTTCCAATCCTAACATAATTTGGTCACAAGACATTTAGCATACCTCCAAAAACTTAAAATATTTTCTTTGCACGTCCTACATACTTACTTGGTGTTGAGGGATTCGTTGGATCTCGATTGGGGCCGTTGCTGCACATACTAACATGAATTCAAAAGCTTAACTTGCATATCTTAGACATACTTAGCATGCTTACTCTCCAGCTCAATCGCCTCTTAGGACATTCTAAAATTCCCATGACTCGACCTTGTAAATCATAGTACTAAACCATGACATCAAACTCAAAGCATACTATAAATTTTTCCCAAAACATGAAGGACACGGACCTTGCTTAAAACACGGTTCAATGATCCCAAATGAAACTTCATGTCATCTAAATTAATTTTTAGTATACTAGGATATAAAGATTTAATAGTACCCAAAGGAAGCAAGAAAACTATTTTTAAAGCCAAAAATCTGCACTAGGCAGCGCTGCAGCGCCAGACTGGTGCCTAGGCGCTGCCCTGCAGCGCTGCGGCGCTGCCTGCGCTAGTTCACCACCAAAATTCCTGCACATGAATTCCCTATGACTTCTAATGCATGCACAACTTAAACCACTCGAGACAACACCTCAAAATTCACATGATCAACCCAATGGACACTCCTAAACACAGCAATGAACCTCCGACGATTCCCAACGAAGCCTGCAACAAGAAATTCTCAAGACTATGACAATAACACATTTTTTTTTAGAAAACACATTTGAGCAGTCTCACGAAAACAACCATAACTCACTCAATTTTTATCCAAATATTTCGAATTTACTGTCAAATCGAAGGTATAAAAAAGATCTACGTTTTTCTAGTTGAAAGGTTTTCGAGATAAGTGACCGAAAATTTGCAGCACACGAAAAGACAGTAAAATTCAAATTTTTAGATCCAAAAACGTTTCAAAATTGATTCAACACATTTCTGCTCAAACTTTGCACAACATACATAGATTTTCATACGTAATCAACATCATAAAACATAATATAACGAGATCGATGCAGAAACAACAGATTATACATGCCTTTGATGATTAAACAATACCGAAACGACGACACCGAAGCGGAGACGGAGCGAGAGACGATCCGGGACGAAGGTGACTCGATTTTCTTGAAATAAACTCAACAAAATATTGCTAGAAATTTCAGAGGGAAGGAACGATTGCTAAAGAAGAAGTTGGAGAGGAGAGAAATGGTATAGAGGTTGATGGAGGAGAGTTTAAAGAAAAATTCTCTTCTCTCCTTAGTCAAATAAAATAATAAACATGTGTGTTTTGTTTATAATGAAGGGATGTGTGTATACGTGTATGAGTGTGTGTGAAAAGGTGTTGGAATAATTGAATATTTTAATATGTGTGTGTGGTGTGTAATAAACCACCTAATTAGTAATTATAAAGTGTCTTTAAATAAATAAATCATGCTAATAAAAATGTTAACAAATCAACAAATTAATAAAATTCTAATCCCATAATAAATTTACTAAAATCCCCTAATTGATAAACTTTAAAAGTTTAAAAATCCTAAAATGACTTAATATTTAAATTAGGCTTTAAAAATATTAAAACTTCATAAATTATTAAAATGCCTCAAACCTAACTTAAAATAAAATACCACAATTAAAGTCACTAAAAATCATCCCGGTCTCCTTTCCTCGATCCCGCCTCGAATAATCGTCTGAAACATAAAACTCAAGAAAACATTTTAACGTAGATCAATTAAACATAAATATTAAAATAATGAAATTTCATAAATTAAATAAATGCATAGATTTTACGTATACTGATTTTTGGGCTTTACAGTTTCTCCCCCACTTATAAAAATTTCGTCCTCAAAATTAAGTCTTACCGAACAACTCTGGGTAGCGAAGTCTCATGTCTGCTTCAGCTTCCCAAGTGGCCTCCTCCACTGATTGATTCAGCCACTGGACTTTGACTAGCTTAGTCGTCTTGTTCCGAAGCCTACGCTCTTGCCTGTCTAAGATTTGAATCGGTCTTTCCTTATAAGACAGATCTGGAGTCAACTGCAATGGCTCATGGCTCAGAACATGCGAAGGATTAGCTAGATAATTCCTCAACATAGAAACGTGGAACACATTGTGCACTCCTGACAAATTCGGCGGTAAGGCTACACGATAAGCTAGAGTTCCAACTCTGTCAAGAATTTCGAACGGTCCAATAAATCTCGGACTTAGCTTGCCTCTTTTCCCAAATCTCATAACACCCTTCATAGGTGCTATCTTGACGAATACATGATCACCTACAACAAAATCAAGATCCCTTCTTCTCTTGTCAGCATAACTCTTTTGACGGCTCTGGGCGGACTTCATTCTGTCACGAATCTTGACTACCACATCTGCAGTCTGCTGAACTATCTCTGGACCAAGTTCTGATCTCTCACCGACTTCATCCCAATGAATCGGTGATCTGCACTTTCTTCCATATAGTGCTTCATAAGGAGCCATACCTATATAGAATTGAAAACTGTTGTTGTAGGTAAACTCCACTAGAGGTAACTTCGACTCCCAAGTCCCTTGCAAATCAATCATACAGGCTCTCAGCAAATCCTCCAAAATCTGTATCACACGCTCAGACTGGCCATCTGTCTGAGGGTGAAATGCAGTACTGAATAACAATTTCATCCCCATGGCTGCATGTAAACTTTTCCAGAAAGATGATGTGAATCTCGGATCCCTATCGGACACAATAGAAACTGGGATCCCGTGCAAACGAACTATCTCCTGGATATAAAGCTCCGCATACTGCGTCATGGAGAAGGTCGTCTTCACTGGCAAGAAATGCGCTGACTTAGTTAGTCGATCCACTATAACCCAGATGGCATTAAAACCCCTAACTGATCTTGGCAACCCAACGACAAAATCCATAGTGATATTATCCCATTTCCACTCTGGAATAGGGAGTGGCTTAAGCATTCCTGCTGGCCTCTGATGCTCTGCCTTCACCTGTTGACAAGTGAGGCATTCTGACACAAATCTGCGGATGTCTCGCTTCATTCCTGGCCACCAATACAAAATCTGTAGGTCTTTGTACATCTTGGTACCTCCTGGATGAATAGAATACAGAGATGCATGTGTCTCTGACAAAATATCCTGTCTAATTGAATCAACACTAGGCACCCACATTCTATCTCTGTATCTCACAATACCATCGGACATTGAATAGAGTACACTGCCCTTGGCTTCATCTTTCAGCCTCTATTTCAATAACTGCTCATCTGAAGGCTGACCTGCTCTGATACGGTCTAACAAGGAAGATTGGACTGTCAGATTAGACAGCTTAGGAGCTCTGCCCTCGCGATAAACTTCCAAGTCGAACCTTTGAATCTCAGGCTGAAGAGATCTCTGCACTGACAGCTGTGCTAAGATTGTTACCTTTCTACTCAAAGCATCTGCCACAACATTAGCTTTCCCTGGATGATAGCTAATTTCACAATCATAGTCTTTTACTAACTCCAACCACCGTCTTTGTCTCATGTTAAGTTCTTTTTGCGTGAAGAAATACTTTAGACTCTTGTGATCAGTGAATATCTGGCATTTCTCGCCGTACAACTAATGTCTCCAAATCTTCAAAGCAAAGACCACGGCAGCTAACTCGAGATCATGAGTCGGATAATTTTTTTTTCATGCACTTTTAACTGTCTGGAAGCATAAGCTATAACCCGACCATTCTGCATCATTACTGCGCCCAAACCGAGCTTAGAAGCATCGGTGTACAACACAAAATTATCTTGTTCTGCTGGCATGGCTAACACTGGCGCTGTGATAAGAGCTTGTTTCAAGGTATCAAAGCTCTTTTGACACTCTTCACTCCATATGAATTTGGCATTCTTCTTGGTCAATGAGGTGAGTGGCACTGCTATCGAAGAAAATCCCTGAATAAACTTTCTGTAGTAGCCTGCTAAGCCTAGGAAACTGTGGATCTCTGATGCATTCTTCGGCTCAATCCATTCTTTAACTGCCACCACCTTAGTTGGATCCACCTCAATACCACCGCTAGATATTATATGTCCTAAAAATGCTATTTTCTCCAACCAAAATTCACACTTACTGAATTTAGCATACAACTTGCGTCTCTGCAAAACCTGTAACACTGTTCTCAAATGTTGACTATGCTCCTCATGGCTCTTCGAATATATAAGAATATCGTCAATAAATGCTATGACGAACTGATCGAGGAACGACTGAAATACTCGGTTCATGAGATCCATGAAAATAGCTGGAGCATTGTCACTCCAAATGGCATCACTAAGAACTCGTAATGCCCATATCTGGTCCTTGAAAGTTGTATTGTGGACATCTGCATCCTTCACTTTCAGCTGATGATACCCTGATCGAAGATCTATCTTAGAGAACATGGTAGCTCCCTGTAACTGATCAAACAAATCTTCAATTCTAGGCAACGGGTACTTATTCTTGATCGTTACCTTGTTCAGCTCACGGTAATCGATGCACAGTCTCATGCTCCCATCCTTCTTTTTCACAAAGAGCACTGGCGCGCCCCACGGTGAGAAATTCGAGCGGATAAATTCATTGTCTAAAAGTTCCTGAATCTGTTGCTTAAGTTCTAGCATTTCTGCTGGAGCTAATCTGTACGGTGCCTTATAGATTGGCACTGTGCCTGGCATGAGATCAATGGCAAACTCCACCTCTCTATCTGGTGGAAGGCCTGTGACGTCATCTGGAAAGACGTCTGGGAAGTCCCTGACTACTAGAACGTCTGATAAAGATGGAGTGGGTACTTCAGGTGCAGATACCATGCTGGCTAAGAAAGCCAGACAACCCTTGGAAATCAGTCTCCTCGCCTGCATGCAAGAGATCATGCGAGGAAAACTCCTCCATCTGGATGGCTCAAATAAAAACTGCTCCATTCCCAACGGTCTAATCAGTACTGATCTTTTCTGGAAATCAATCAGAACTCTGTTCTTAGTCAGCCAGTCCATTCCCAAGATAATATCGAACTCTGGCATTGGTAGCAGGATCAAATCTGCATACACTAAATGGCCATGCAATTATAGATCGATATCTCTGACCACTCTAGTAGCTAACAGCTCTTCCCCTGATGGGACTGTCACTAATAATTCACGTCGAGGCCGATGGTCTTGATATCCAAGTGACTAGCGAACGTCTCTGAGATGAATGAATGGGTGGCTCCTGAGTCTATCAAGGCCTGAGTAGCTATTCTCTTAATGAAAATACTTCCTGAGAGACGTTAGCACAACACGAAACTTATATCCCAAAATTACTAACATTATCCTTGAGCATAGTAGAGATCGATATATTCTAAGTCACTCAAAAAAATATTACTAGCACACTAATAATCTTAATAAAATTCCAACACTCACGAAAAATAATACTGAGTTTAGGTAAGAAAGTTTACCAGTCAGTAAGGTAGTGTCTGGATTCGTCTCCTGTGCATGCATGGCGAACACTCTGCCCTGAGTTGGCTGTTTCCACTGCGGGCACTCTTTCAGCATGTGGTCACTGGCTCCACACTTAAAGCATTTGCCTGATCCATACAAACATGGCCCTGGATGCTGGCGGTTGCACTTAGGACACACTGGGAAAATAACGGGCTTCTGAGGTGTCCCCTGCTGTTGAACTGGACCTTTGCCCATCGGCGGTCCCTGATACGGCTTCTTCCCCGGCGGCCCTTGGTAAGGCCTCTTATGCTGAGGTCGCTGATGCTGCTGCTGCTGGTGTTGCGGTGGTGCCTGATAGGGCATCTTGCCCTGCCTGTCCGCCTCGATATCCCTCAGATCTTGTTCTGCCGCCAAAGCTCTAGAAACGGCAACTGCATATGTAGTAGGGCCAGCTACCCTCACATCACGGTGCAAGATAGGCCGCAAACCATCCATAAAATGTCTCAGCTTTTCCTGGACATCATTAGAAATCAGGGGTACAAAATAACATCCCCTCTCAAACTTCCTGACGAAATCTGCCACGCTGCTGTCTCCTTGACGCAACGTCATAAATTCTCTGGTCAATCGGGATCTTACTTCTTCAGTGAAGTACTTGGCGAAGAACAATTCCTTGAATCCCGTCCAAGTCAAAGTCTGCAAATTCACTGCCACTGATGCGCTCTCCCACCATAGCCTAGCGTCCCCTGACAGAAGGAACGTGGCACACCTGACCCTATCAGCATCGGTCAGCTCCATAAAATCGAAGATTACCTCGATGGACTTGATCCATCCTTCGGCTATCATCGGGTCAGTGGTACCCGAGAACTCCTTTGGACTCATCCTCCTGAACCTTTCATACACTGCTTCTGGCCTGGGTCTCTCCTCTGCACCCATTGCTGCAGCGTGGTTCCCCGCAAACTGTGCGAAGAATTGAGTCATGCCTGCAAGCATCTGTGCCTGCATATCTGGTGGTGGAGGAGGAGTGGCCCTCTCTCCATCATAAGTCTCTCTGTCCTCATCCCTTGCTCCACGGGCAATCAAACGTCTAGGAGGCATACTATTCTAAAATTTACCCAACATGCATGAACATAATATAAATTACATAAGATGCACATAACTTAAATTTTAAATATGCCGATGCTGAAATCATGACTAAATACTTACTACATAACATAATTTCAAAACTTTAAAACTTACAGACTGGAGATGGGACTTTGTGAGCTTCTTGTGACTGGCAGTAGGCATAACCCTTTTCAAGAACACGGCTCTGATACCAACTGTAACGTACCGTACTTTTTACTACTTAAAAATTTGCGAAAAAATTTAAAATTTTCTTAAACATAAAATCTATAAGGTCGTCACTCATCATTCATCATATTAATATTTGAAATCAACATCACCAAATAAATTTTCCAACAACATACTTGTTTCAAATGTCTCACATCCAACATAAAAGCAGAGTATTTTAAATTTTTCATAAAAACATAAACTTAGTGTTCCTCGGGTTTAGCCTTCCGCTCAGTCCAAGCCTGCCCCTTGGTCGCCACCTCCTGTCTCCTCCTCAACATACTTACCTGCATCGATCAAGTCTAGTGAGTCTAAAGACTCAACACATATAAACTGGGAATAACGAGTACAACATAATAAAATAACATGCAACTTTAGAATAGGACATACATATCTTGAAACTTGAACTTGTATATTAAACTTGAACATGCGTACATACATACTTTGACGTGCCATCATCATAAACTTTTCTTAAACATACTTGCATACTTGAACATACTTAAACATACGTAACGTCATCATTTTGTAGAGGATGGTTCAAAGCAAGTGACCCATAACATAATAAATGCCTGATCAGACATACCGCAGTACTGGGCTGACACGGACGTATCCACTGCCACATACATAAGATCTCCGTTCATAATTTAACGGGCTGGTTGGTCCCCGTTCATAATTTAACGCTTTCCAACCTCGATCTAACCCGTTCATAATTTAACGGGCGGATTGGTCCCCGTTCATAATTTACCGCTTTCCAATCCTAACATAATTTGGTCACAAGACATTTAGCATACCTCCAAAAACTTAATATATTTTCTTTGCACGTCCTACATACTTACTTGGTGTTGAGGGATTCGTTGGATCTCGATTGGGGCCGCTGCTGCACATACTAACATGAATTCAAAAGCTTAACTTGCATATCTTAGACATACTTAGCATGCTTACTCTCCAGCTCAATCGCCTCTTAGGACATTCTAAAATTCCCATGACTCGACCTTGTAAATCATAGTACTAAACCATGACATCAAACTCAAAGCATACTATAAATTTTTCCCAAAACATGAAGGACACGGACCTTGCTTAAAACACGGTTCAATGATCCCAAATGAAACTTCATGTCATCGAAAGTAATTTTTAGTATACTAGGATATAAAGATTTAATAGTACCCAAAGAAAGCAAGAAAACTATTTTTAAAGCCAAAAATCTGCACTAGGCAGCGCTGCTCTGCAGCGCCTAGGCGCTGCCTGGCATGTACTGGCAGCGCCGCAGCGCCCGCAGTGCGGCGCTAGCCTGCGCTAGTTCACCCCCAAAATTCCTGCACATGAATTCCCTATGACTTCTAATGCATGCACAACTTAAACCACTCGAGACAACACCTCAAAATTCACATGATCAACCCGATGGACACTCCTAAACACAGCAATGAACCTCCGACGATTCTCAACGAAGCCTGCAACAAGAAATTCTCAAGAACATGACAATAACACATTTTTTTAGAAAACACATTTGAGCAGTCTCACGAAAACAACCATAACTCACTCAATTTTTATCCAAATATTTCTAATTTACTGTCAAATCGAAGGTATCAAAAAGATATACGTTTTTCTAGTTGAAAGTTTTTCGAGATAAGTGACCGAAAATTCGCAGCACACGAAAAGATAGTAAAATTCAAATTTTTAGATCCAAAAACGTTTCAAAATTGATTCAACACATTTCTGCTCAAACTTTGGACAACATACATAGATTTTCATATGTAATCAACATCATAAAATATAATATAACGAGATCGATGCAGAAACAACAGATTATACATGCCTTTGATGATTAAACAATACCGAAACGACGACACCGAAGCGGAGACGGAGCGAGAGACGATCCGAGATGAAGGTGGCTCGATTTTCTTGAAATAAACTCAACAAAATATTGCTGGAAATTTCAAAGGGAAGGAACGATTGCTAAAGAAGAAGTTGGAGAGGAGAGAAATGGTATAGAGGTTGATGGAGGAGAGTTTAAAGAAAAATTCTCTTCTCTCCTTAGTCAAATAAAATAATAAACATGTGTGTTTTGTTTATAATGAAGGGGTGTGTGTATACGTGTATGAGTGTGTGTGAAAAGGTGTTGGAATAATTGAATATTTTAATATGTGTGTGTGGTTGCTAATAAACCACCTAATTAGTAATTATAAAATGTCTTTAAATAAATAAATCATGTTAATAAAAATGTTAACAAATCAACAAATTAATAAAATTCTAATCCCATAATAAATTTACTAAAATCCACTAATTGATAAACTTTAAAAATTTAAAAATCCTAAAATGACTTAATATTTAAATTAGGCTTTAAAAATATTAAAACTTCATAAATGATTTAAAATGCCTCAAACCTAACTTAAAATAAAATACCACAATTAAAGTTACTAAAAATCATCCCGGTCTTCTTTCCTCGATCCCGCCTCGAATAATCGTCTGAAACATAAAACTCAAGAAAACATTTTAACGTAGATCAATTAAACATAAATATTAAAATAATGAAATTTAGTAAATTAAATAAATGCATAGATTTTACGTATAGGCACGGGTGCGGTCTTTATTTCTTGCCACATTTCATAATCTCATCTCACTTAATACCTCTCATTACATGTCATGCATACTCGTATCTTCGAATATCACGTCAATAAAGACTAATAAATCTAGTACTTCTCATTACATATCATGCATTCTCATATCTTCGAATATCACATCAATGAAGACTAATAATCTCAAGCCTTACATCTGATCATCTTACTGCTAATCAAGAATCGGTTCTGATTCATTCTCAATAATACATATGATTAATCAAATCAGATGATCAAACAAACATGTATTTCAAAGCAATAAAATAGCAATCAAAAGCAGGAAAGAAAACTCAATCTACCCCGCTCACTAGCTCCTATCTCGGTGTAATGCCCGAGATTTTAGTTTGATACTCTTGAGTTATCATGTATTATGAATAAGGGAATGGAAGAACAGACATGGAGAAGCGACTTGCAATTGAGTTTGGTGGCAAAGAGACACCGCACCCGCGCCAGAAAAGTTACCGCACCCACGGCGTTGGTACAGTAGAGTCAGCGCACCTGCGGCCGTGTCTTCTGAAATGTTGGATGTGATACAGTATGCTCAGCGCACCCGCGGTGCAGAGCGAGCGCACCCACTGTGATACCCTTGTCCCACATCTGAAAAATTAAAGATTTAAAATGAGTTTATAATGGCTTACAATGAACTTCAATAGCAACTTGGGTTAATCATTTTCGTAAAGCGAGGACGAATACGAAGTAGTTGCTATAGGGGCTCATTGTGCAGTCACGCAGGCACGGGCCTGCTTTTGAGGTGTGATAGAATGGTATCAGAGCCGGTCACCGGAATGGAACACCGGGAAATAAGTGCTATGCGGGGAAAAGTGCTACGTGCATGGGAGCCACCTCTTGAACCTGCGGGGCAAAGTGCTATATGACGGGAGCCACCTCTTGAACCTGTAGGAGCCATCTCTAGATTCTCGGTGCTGGTGGATCGAGTGGTCAGACCGCGACGAAGACGTCGTGTTCTGAAGGTGGGGTGATTGTGATACCCTTGTCCCACATCTGAAAAATTAAAGATTTAAAATGAGTTTATAATGGCTTACAATGAACTTCTATAGCAACTTGGGTTAATCATTTTTGTAAAGCGATGACGAATATGAAGTAGTTGCTATAGGGGCTCATTGTGCAGTCATGCAGGCACGGGCCCGGGCTCGGGGCGTGACACCCACGGTGCGACATGTTGAACAAAGAATAAGTCATTTGCCCTCACCATGCAAGATATATTTATGAAGTGTCTTCATTCCTTCATTTCAGCAGGAAAGCACCAAGAGAACTTCAGAAATTCCTTCAAACTTCAAGATGTATTAACAATGTTGTTGTGCAACATCTAACCATTCGATTTTGAATCCGAGCTTAGATTCTTGCTCCTTGCATCATAGGCTTCTAAAATATGTAAGTTTTGTTATGTTCTTGTTTGATTTGGCAATATGATGTTGGGGAAATCAGATTTTGAGCTATATGATGTGTTCTTGATATGTTGAAATAAGTAGAATTTAAACCGGATCGAAGTAATGATACTGTATGCGATTATTGCGTTTTCCAGCATGTGTTGAATTGAGAATATGCATATTTTGAGATTTTGATGTATAGATTGTGAGGATTATGAGTTATTGTTATTAATTACTGATGTTTGAGATGACCGGCATTGCGAGATTATGCCGTTATGCCGTTGAAATGTACCGAGATTGAATATTGATCCGTATGTGTATTGATTTGAGTTAGAGATTGATAGAATGCATCTTGAATATGTCATTTCAGATTTGTCTTGACAAGCTTCGACATCGAGACCTCGACATCGACAAAGACTGAACAACGAAAGGTATAATTCAATGTTGATTTGGGGAAGAATAACTCGAATCAGATTCGGTTTGAGTTTCCCAAAACCACATACTTGTTATGTTTTTACTCTATGTTGATTTATATACTTGTACTGATGTAAGGCCCAAGAAATATAGAATCGATAAACCAAGATTATTAATCTTCGTTAACGTGAGACTCGGAAGATATGAGAACGCATGATATGCAATGAGGGAAGAAAAGACATGAGAAAATAAGAGTTTCATTGGAGACAAGACCGCACCCGCGCTCAGGTTAGTACCGCACCCGCGGTGAATGTCCAGTAGGGTACCTAAATTTGACATTTCGAGACCGCACCCGCGGCGCAAGAGGGACCGCAGCCGCGGTAGTGACACCGCACCCGCGGTCTTGTACGTAGCGCACCCGCGGTCGGCAAAAGTCAGAAAATGAAGATAATGCCGAAGCATGAGCGCACCCGCGCTCCTGGAAGCACCGCACCCGCGGTCATGCGTGTCGCATGAAAAATGATGCCACGTTCCAAGAATTTGCATGCAATATATATACGGTCACCTCCCTTCAGAATCAGGCGAAGACGGCCGAGAATTCCTCCAGAAATCCCTTCAACTTTAGTTTACTTTGATTTGTGATTCCGTGCGAACCGTTTATTAGAATTTGAATCCGAAAGCAGTATCGTGCTTCTCTAGCTACGAGCTACACGAGGACGTAAGTTTTGTTACGTTTTAAGATGTTTTGAGAATATGATGTTGCTAGAATTGCATGTGATTCAGATATAGCATTCTTACTACCGTGGATATTGTAGAATTGAAGTCAGATTAAAGAACAGACTGTTTCTGTAATTGTTATGATTTTCGAAAAATATTGACTGAGATTTTGATATCAGAATTGTATATTATTGATTTGGAATATACCGATATTGAGATTATGAGTTCTGGTATTATATCTGTGATGTTCAGATTGACGGGGTTATTCAGATTGTGTTATTATACCGTCGAAACATCAGTTAATTCAGATTGATCAGATTCAGTAATGATTTATATTTCATCGTGATAACGTTGATATGAATCAGATTGTGTATTGTTCAGATATTGATCAGATTATATACTGAGTTGAGTATTGATCAGAACAGATTGTGTATTGAGTTATTCACTGACACAGTGTATTCGATATTGTCATTTCAGATTTGATATGGACAGAGTTGAATACAGGTCATCGTCTTCGTCAGACAGGGACGACAAAGGTATAATTCATGTGATATTTGGGAAGACACAACTCAAATAAGATCCTATTTGAGTTTCCCAGCAAAAATCACATACTAGCTTTATTGTTTATATTATGCTTTATTTACAGATTTTTATACATTGCATTTTAAGATATTTATGCTTTGTTTACAGGTTGATATTCATTGCATTTAAGATAGGAGAGTCGTTGACAGCCATTGTCAACTATCTAGATGTTCGGTGTATCTCAGCTTAGGAGCAGCCTTGACTCTTATTGTAGTCGTTGATACAGCTCAGACCGAAGTCTAGGAATAAGACGTACAGTCACCCCGATTGGGAGGGTAGGTGACAGCCATTGACGTCTTATTCACACCGGGATCCCTAGAGTTATAGTTGAGTCGAGTCTAGACATGATTTGACTAGAACTGCATGTGTTTAGAGATGTGGTTTCATAGACTATGAAACCCATGTTTATTGCTTTCAGTATGATAGCATGTTTATATGATTTGATTTGAATTGCATGTTTATCTGATTGGAGCTGCATGCTTGTTTTGATTTGATTTCATAGATTATGAAATCTATTATATTTAATTTTATTCATGATAGAACGTTTCATGATTTACTTTGTGTATATACATGCTTACCATGTCTTATACTGGGATTTATTCTCACCGGAGTTATCCGGCTGTTGTCTTGTTTTGTATGTGTGCATGACAACAGGTGGGGCTGGATCAGGGTCAAGATGAGAAAGAGGCTGGACTAGATAGCGTGGTGATTCCGGACTTATTGTAGACTTGGTTTTCTTACTTGAATTTAGTAACTGAACCTTAGATCTAGTTTGCACAATATTGTACTTTTATACTGAAATGTAGTTTTTATACAGATATGTATATTATTTAGATGCCATTACCTTCCGCACTTGTATTTTAAAAAGAAAAATTTTTAGATCCTGTTTATCAGAACTGATAATTAAATCCCAACGACGATTAAGAAGATGATTAGCGTCCGGGTCTCCACAACAGGTGGTATCAGACCTGATAGTTCCTTTAGACTTAGATTATCAGAGCGATAGATCCTTTAGATTGAGATAGTCAGAGTTGATAGATTCTTTGACTGAGATAGAAGAGAATGAGCGGGGTAGATTGAATTTTCTTTCCTTGCATGTGATTGCTAGCATGAGATTTATTTCAATGTTGACTTACATTGTGTGTCCTAGCTTGATTTATTGCTTTCCCTATTACATGTTGCTTGTTATCTGAGTTGATTGCAGCATGTAATTACTAAGCCTGGATCAAAACCGAGTCTGAATCAGAGGTATATGATCAGAGGAGGGCTGAGACAGATTATACAGATTGTACATTGATTTGTTTGATATTCAGATATACCGCCTCGGAGATTTCCAGAAAGGGCTAGTACATTGTCTGAACAGATAGATGCCTCAGAAACTCAGCTAGAAGAAAAGATGAAAGAGTTTCAGTTATTACAGCCGCCGGTTCTGAGGGGTACCGAGACATCTGAAGATTGTCAGAACTGGTTTGATGATAAAGAAATACTGTTCGATTTACTTGATTGTACAAATGAACAGAGAGTTAAAATGGTGCCTTATCAATTACGAGAAGCCGCCAGGAGTTGGTGGATTACCAGTAGAAGAATGTGGGCACAGAGAGGTACAGTGATGTCGTGGGAAATATTCAGAACTGAATTCTATCGAAGATTTTTCTCAGCTTCGTACCGAGAGGACAAGAAATTAGAGTTTGAGAATTTGAGCCAAGGGCAGCTGAATATTGACCAATATATTGCTAAATTCTCTACTCTACTGCATTTTGCTCCTCATTTAGCTGGAAATGATGAAGCTGTAGTGAATCAGTTCATCAGAGGGTTGAATTCGGAGGTAGTTACATTTATGAATTTGCAACGACCTTATCATTTTGCTGATATCTTGAGTAAAGCAAAGAGAGCGGAGATGAGTCTGATTAGACAATTGACAAGGTTATGTGTGAAGCCACTTCAGACAGAGCAATCCCCTCTTCGATATGATCACGGCAGTACGAGTGGGAAGCAAGATTTGCTGAAAGCTCGAAAGAAGGCATTCAAGAAGTTGGGAAGGGGTTCCTCTAGCTCCAGTGGTTCTAGCCTGAGTTATACTGGAGTATATTGCAGGACTTGCGGAGGGAGACATCCCACCGAGCAATGCCAGGGAGTGACTGGGATGTAATATTTGTGGACAGCCGGGACACTTTGCTAAAGTCTGTTCCCAGAAGCGTCCCCGACGATTGTAGGAAACAGAGTTCAGTTGAAAACACAGATCTAGAATTCACAACAGGTACTATTCTTTGTGATTCTATTGCATATGTATTGATATACACTAATGCATTTGTTAAGAATATCTTTGACTGAGTTGCATGGAGATATGTTGTATCTGTTGAGTTTGTATGTACTGTAGTATTGATGTCCTTGCTTGTTGAGGAAGTGTTGATATCAGAGATTTCTGTATATATTGTATACTACAGTAAGATGAGAATGAAATAGAAATAGCTTATGATGTACTTGTGTTCCTGATTTGAACGCATTATTGATATGTATATGCTGAACAAGTATATTCATACTGGAAAAATTTTCCAGAAATGGTAAGAGTCAGATCAGAGATGACTGATCAGTGGAGATACCACGATAAGGATTCTAGATTTAGAATTCCTTTGATATCTGTATTGTATATGACTCGATTAATACAGAAAGAAGCAGATTGCATCCCTATGTATTCAGTAGACCTACTGAAATCGAGCCTAACATTGACAGATATGTCAATGATGTATGAGTTGGCAGACATTAGCCAGATAAGATTTCAGATTTGTGTATTATATTAGAAAGATAGAGTTCAGAATTGAATTGAGATCAGACATTGATTGTATGTTAGAATTCAGTACAGAATGATATTAAATGTACAGAATGATACAAAATAAATTGAAAGATCAGTAGAAGAGTACCGACCAAGAGTACATCTGATTTTGTGATACTCTTTGGCACGTGTCAGTATATTCAGAGATATTCTGATGAATTCTATGCTCATTATATCTATGAAATTTTGATATATTTGCAGCATCTGATTGACTGAATAGAATATTTGAAGATTGTATTGAATATTCTGAGAACGATAATGATTGTATACAGAAATTGTTCAGATAAGACTCCTGCTTGAAACAGATTGTATTCAGAGTATGCGTTATCTGAAATTAGTATACAGATTGATTTTGAGACAGTTGATATTGTGATCAGTGACTGATCAGATACCGATATCAGAAAGATCATGAAGTCAGAAATGTCAGAATTGTCAGAGACTGATATTATATGAGTTGACAGATTATCTGATATGATTGTGTTTTGAACTGCTTGAGAATGATTGCTTCTCGATCAGTATTTTATACAGATTGTATTGTTTGGGGAGCATATTATATTGCAGAAGAGAGATATATCAGTTGATCAGAATGATATGAAGATATTTATCAGAAATCTTTGTTTTATGAGTTCATTGAACTCACTAGATCTGTATAGGATATTGATATTTCGTTTCTAGTTTGATATTACTGTGTTTGAATCCGTATATGCTACAGATTTGGGTGAACTAGAGGGAGTATATACAGTTTCAACCGAATCAGAGTTGATTTCGAGAGTTACAACAGTTCAGAATATGATCAGAATGTTCAGAACTTGATTGTAATAATCAGAACAGAGTAACAGATATGTGATTCTGTGTTTTGTATGAGATTGCTTATCTTGTGATCTCAGAATGTGTCAGAATTGTACAGCAAAGCTTGATATAGATAGTCAGAACCGAATACCAGGTAGGTATCTCTTCTTTAAATTATGTTATCAACTGATTTGTTTATGTCAGTAGTTCGAAGTTGAAATCACAGATAATGTCAGAAATACGCTGTAGTGACTTCAGTTGTCATGTTTGTGACTGAGAATGTATGATATTCGAACAGATAGTTGTGATATAGACAGATGAGATCAGTTATGACAGGGATTGTATTTAAATAATGGCAGAATTTATGTTGAAATGTTGGCAGAAATTATACTAAAATGTCTAAATCGCTAACAGAAAAGACAGAAAGATAGAAATCAGAAGATTATTACAGATGTGTATGTTTCTGAATAGAAATGGGAGTGCATTTCTATGGCTTTCGTAATGAAATTACTGCCATTTTTCTACAGATTGTGATATGATATGATTATGATTGATAGATTGTTCAATCTATAATCTATTAGTTTGTACCAGATGACGTACAAACATCACCAAATGACACAGATTGATGTCAGAGGAATGATCAGAATCAACAGAATGTTGAGATAGAGTATATCAGATTATGATTTTCTGGGTGATTTTGTACTTGTGACAGAATATATCATAAGTTGCTCCTTAGATTATTATACAGATTGACAGACAGGCAGAATGTACTATCCAGATATGAAAGATATCCAGAGAGTAGTAGAGCTGGATGTTAGCACTAGTTGACATGAGGTATTGTTACTTTATGGGTGATTATGTGGTGGTAGCTATCAAAAGAGTACTGAGATAGTTACAGACGACACATTGTACAGTGAGTACTACAGAGTCATTATAAAGAAGATTCAGAGAGGAATAAAGATAGCTCAGAAATAATAGATTGGATAAACCAACATCGGATGATGATGTTTGGTATTCGGAATGGAAGATTGAATATATCCTTGATCGGGGGTAAATAGAATTGATAACCGTCAATAGTACTGATTTACTATGAACTGTAGATTGGTTTATACAGATATTGTATAACCAACATGGCAGGATTGATTTCGTCAGAGTTAATTTAAGAAGTATTATGATGTTATACTTCATAAATTCGTATTCCAGATGGGGATCAGGGATTTGAGTTTTAGTTTAAACTCTGTGATACATTTATTCTGATATCTTTGAATTGATTGTTGTGAGTTCGAGGACGAACTCAGATCTAAGAGGGGGAGAAATGTAAGGCCCAAGAATTATAGAATCGATAAACCAAGATTATTAATCTTCGTTAACGTGAGTCTCGGAAGATATGAGAACGCATGATATGCAATGAGGGAAGAAAAGACATGAGAAAATAAGAGTTTTATTGGAGACAAGACCGCACCCGCGCTCAGGTTAGTACCGCACCCGCGGTGAATGTCCAGTAGGGTACCTAAATTTGACATTTCGAGACCGCACCCGCAGTGCAAGAGGGACCGCAGCCGCGGTAGTGACACCGCACCCGCGGTCTTGTACGTAGCGCACCCGCGGTCGGCAAAAGTCAGAAAATGAAGATAATGCCGAAGCATGAGCGCACCCGCGCTCCTGGAAGCACCGCACCCGCGGTCATGCGTGTCGCATGAAAAATGATGCCACGTTCCCAGAATTTGCATGCAATATATATACGGTCACCTCCCTTCAGAATCAGACGAAGACGGCCGAGAATTCCTCCAGAAATCCCTTCAACTTTAGTTTACTTTGATTTGTGATTCCGTGCGAACCGTTTATTAGAATTTGAATCCGAAAGCAGTATCGTGCTTCTCTAGCTACGAGCTACACGAGGACGTGAGTTTTGTTACGTTTTAAGATGTTTTGAGAATATGATGTTGCTAGAATTTCATGTGATTCAGATATAGCATTCTTACTACCGTGGATATTGTAGAATTGAAGTCAGATTAAAGAACAGACTGTTTCTGTAATTGTTATGATTTTCGAAAGATATTGACTGAGATTTTGATATCAGAATTGTATATTATTGATTTGGAATATACTGATATTGAGATTATGAGTTCTGGAATAATATCTGTGATGTTCAGATTGACGGGGTTATTCAGATTGTGTTATTATACCGTCGAAACATCAGTTAATTCAGATTGATCAGATTCAGTAATGATTTATATTTCATCGTGATAGCGTTGATATGAATCATATTGTGTATTGTTCAGATATTGATCAGATTATATACTGAGTTGAGTATTGATCAGAACAGATTGTGTATTGAGTTATTCACTGACACAGTGTATTCGATATTGTCATTTCAGATTTGATATGGACAGAGTTGAATACAGGTCATCGTCTTCGTCAGACAGGGATGACAAAGGTATAATTCATGTGATATTTGGGAAGACACAACTCAAATAAGATCCTATTTGAGTTTCCCAGCAAAAATCACATACTAGCTTTATTGTTTATATTATGCTTTATTTACAGATTGTTATACATTGCATTTTAAGATATTTATGCTTTGTTTACAGGTTGATATTCATTGCATTTAAGATAGGAGAGTCGTTGACAGCCATTGTCAACTATCTAGATGTTCGGTGTATCTCAGATTAGGAGAAGCCTTGACTCTTATTGTAGTCGTTGATACAGCTCAGACCGAAGTCTAGGAATAAGACGTACAGTCACCCCGATTGGGAGGGTAGGTGACAGCCATTGACGTCTAATTCACACCGGGATCCCTAGAGTTGTAGTTGAGTCGAGTCTAGACATGATTTGACTAGAACTGCATGTGTTTAGATATGTGGTTTCATAGACTATGAAACCCATGTTTATTGCTTTCAGTATGATAGCATGTTTATATGATTTGATTTGAATTGCATGTTTATCTGATTGGAGCTGCATGCTTATTTTGATTTGATTTCATAGATTATGAAATCTATTATATTTAATTTTATTCATGATAGAACGTTTCATGATTTACTTTGTGTATATACATGCTTACCATGTCTTATACTGGGATTTATTCTCACCGGAGTTATCCGGCTGTTGTCTTGTTTTGTATGTGTGCATGACAACAGGTGGGGCTGGATCAGGGTCAAGATGAGAAAGAGGCTAGACTAGATAGCGTGGTGATTCCGGACTTATTGTAGACTTGGTTTTCTTACTTGAATTTAGTAACTGAACCTTAGATCTAGTTTGTACAATATTGTACTTTTATACTGAAATGTAGTTTTTATACAAATATGTATATTATTTAAATGCCATTACCTTCCGCACTTGTATTTTAAAAAGAAAAATTTTTAGACCCTGTTTATCAGAACTGATAATTAAATCCCAACGACGATTAAGAAAATGATTAGCGTCCGGGTCTCCACAACAGAGATAGGAGAGTCATTGGCAGATATGCCAAGTTTCTAGACGTTCGGTTGTATCGAGGCATAGGAGAAGATCGAATCCGATTGTAGATATTCGATACAGACAGAGCCCAAGTCTATGAATAAGACGTACGGCCACCCCGATTGGGAGAGTAGGTGGGAGATTTGTTACGTCTTATTCACACCGGGATCCCTAGATTTAGATAGGAGTCGAGTCAAAGATATGAGTTTGAATTAAGTTGCTTGCCTTATATTGATTACGTTTCATAGACTATGGGACGTATTGCTATTGATTATGTTCATGGTAGTATGTTCATGATTTATATTGTGTATATGCATGTGTACATGTTTTATACTGGGATTTGTTCTCACCGGAGTTTCCAACTGTTGTTGTGTCTGTATGTGTGCATGACAACAGGTGGGACAGGATCAGGGTCGAGACAATATGAGAGATCGAGATAGCATGGAGATTACGGGCTGAGAAGAAAAACTAGTGGTTTATTACTAGACATGTACTGCAATTCTAAACACTAGTAGGATACTTGT
The DNA here is from genome assembly GCF_022965805.1 of Primulina eburnea. NCBI lineage: Eukaryota > Viridiplantae > Streptophyta > Magnoliopsida > Lamiales > Gesneriaceae > Primulina > Primulina eburnea. Next base: position 54,623 of record NW_027330561.1, read on the forward strand.
AATCGAACAAGTGAATGATATTTTGAATTAAATAACATAACAACATTATGCATGGTGTATTGTGTATGATTTATATACACTTGTTTATGTTGTTAAAAGAAAAATTTTGACCCACATTTTCTAGCAAAGATCCACTTAATCCCAAAGACATTTGAGTTAGAGCCTGGGTCCCCACAACAGGTGGTATCAGATCGATAGATCCTTTAGACTGAGATAGAATAGAATGAGCGGGTTAGATTGAATTCTCTTCCTTGCTTTTATTGTGCTAGCATGATTTATTGCTTTCACTATTACATGTTGTCTTGTTATCTGAATTGATTACAACATGTATTTGCAAAGACTGAATCAGAACCGATTTTGGATCAGAGGTATATGATCAGAGGAGGACTGAGACAGATTGTATAGATTGTGTACTAATCCGTTTGATAATCAGATATGCCTCCTTCGACGAGTACCGCAACCAGTAGCAGGTCGAGCACCAGAACAGGGCACTACTTCCAATGATCCGATGGATGTGACTGCTACACCGATGGAGACTTTGCTAAAAAGGTTTCAGTCATTTCGAACACCAACAATGAAGGGCACAGAAAATTCAATGGAGTGTGAAAGTTGGCTCGATGACATCGAGATGTTATTTGAATCTCTTGATTATACCGACGAGCGACGAGTTAAACTTATTGGGCATCAACTGCAAGAAGTTGCAAAGAACTGGTGGCTTACTACAAAAAAAGCGTTGGAGCATCGTGGCACAAAGATCACTTAGAAAGTCTTTAAAGCAGAGTTCTATCAGCGATTCTTTCCCGTGTCCTACCGAAAAGACAAAGGTGCTGAATTTGCTAATTTGAGACAGAGACAGCTGAATCGAGGAATATGTGGCAAAGTTTTCGACATTGCTCCGATTTGCTCCTCATGTCGCAGAGAATGACGAGGCCTTTGCGGATATCAATGGTCTGAATCCGGAAATCTTTACCTTGGTGAATACCGGTAGACCGAACAACTTTTCATATGCCTTGAACCGTGCAAAGGGGGCGGAAGCTGGATTGCTTAGGCAACGGGGCACGTCCTATGTCACTCCGACTCCGAGACCGCCACAAACCTCAATTCAACCACCTCCCAGATTCGAGAGGGGTGGTAGTAGCAGTGGCAAGAAAGATCAACTGAAAGTGAAAGGCAAACAGTTCAAGAGATCAGGGAGCAGTTCGTCAAGCTCCAGCGGATCACGACAGAGAGGTCCGGGTCAGAGTACAGAGTATACAGGTGTGTATTGCAGTTCTTGTTGAGGCAGACATGCCACCGAGCAGTGTCAGGGTGTGATGGTTCACTGCAACATCTGCAGACAGTAGGGACATTTCGCCAGAGTATGTACACAGAAAGGGGTAAAGCAAGCTCAGAGTGTAGGAGTATCTGGTTCAATAACTCAGCCTGAGAGGCAAGCTTCATCTGTTCATTCCTTTCAGCCAACCCCTACACAGACCCAGCCCCGAGCCAGAGGTAGCCAGACAGTGAGCCAACCTCCCAGAAGAGCAGGCCCAAGATGCGCCAGATGATGTGATAGCAGGTAACTGTTTTCTTTGCGGTCATCCTGCTTATGTATTGATAGATACGGGTTCATCTCATACTTTTATATCTGAGCGATTTGCATTGATACATGCATTGTCTTTTGAGTCATTATCTGCTGTAGTGTATGTTTCTTCACCGTTGGGAAGTGGTCTTATATCCGTGACTTCTGTTAGACATTGTATATTACAGTTCGAGGGTCATGAGATTGACTTAGATTGCATTGTACTTGGTTTGGCTGATTTTGATTGTATTGTTGGGATCGATATGTTAACCAAGTACAGATCCACTGTAGATTATTTCCAGAAGATTGTCAGATTCAGACCAGAAATGGCTGATGAGTGGAAATTCTACTGTAAGGGTTCCAGATCTCGGATTCCCTTAGTATCTGTTTTGACTATGACGAGATTGTTACAGAAAGGAGAAGAGGGGTTCCTTGTGTATTCAGTAGATCTACTGAAATCGAGCCCAGCATTGGCAGATCTGCCAGTGGTATGTGAATTTGCTGATGTATTCCCAGATGAGATTCCAGGATTACCTCCAGCCCGAGAGGTAGATTTCATTATTGATCTCCTACCAGGTACTGTTCCTATATCGCGAGCTCCCTATAGAATGGCACCTATTGAATTGAAAGAATTGAAAGAACAACTCGAAGATGTATTGGCCAAAGGTTAAACCAGACCGAGTGTGTCTCCTTGGGGAACTCCGGTACTGTTTTTCTGGAAGAAGGATGGTTCGATGAGACTTTGTATCGATTATCGACAACTGAATAAAGCGACGGAAAAGAACAAATACCATTTCCTCGTATCGACGATTTATTTGATCAGTTGCAGGGTTCGTCTGTATATTCCAAGATCAATCTGAGATCTGGGTATCACCAGCTGAGGGTTCGAGATGTTGATATACCGAAGACAGCATTCTGAACCAAGTATGGACACTATGAATTTATTGTCATGCCTTTCGGTTTAACGAATGCTCCAGCAGTGTTTATGGGACTGATGGACCGTGTCTTTCAGAAATATTTAGATGAGTTTGTTATTGTTTTTATTCATGATATTTTGGTATATTCTAAGAGTATGATTGAGCATGCCGAACATTTAAGAACTGTGTTGCAAACGCTGAGAAATGAGAAACTATATGCTAAACTGTCAAAATGTGAGTTTTTGCTGAGACAGGTTGTCTTTTTGGGGCATATCATATCTGGAGACGGTATTTCTGTTGATCCAAGTAAAGTTGAGGATGTGATCAGTTGGCCTAGACCGACATCAGTGCCAGAGATACACAGTTTCATGGGTTTGGCAGGGTACTATCGAATATTTATTAAAGATTTTTCAGTATTTACGCAGCTAACACAGAAAAAATGCGCCATTTGTGTGGTCTGAAGCCTGTGAGTCTAGCTTCTTGGAGTTAAAGAAACGACTGACCAGTGCTCCTGTATTGACTATCCCTTCAGGTACTGGTGATTTTGTTGTATATTGTGATGCATCTCACAGAGGGCTAGGATGTGTTCTGATGCAGCGGGTGCATGTCATTGCTTATGCCTCGAGACAGTTGAAGCCACACGAGACTCGTTAGCCAATTCATAATCTTGAATTGGCGGCTATTGTATTTGCACTGAAGATATGGCGAAACTATCTCTACGGCGAGAAGTTTAAAATCTATTCTGATCACAAGAGCTTGAAGTATTTGTTTTCTCAGTCAGAGTTGAATATGAGGCAACGAAGATGGCTTGATCTGCTGAAAGACTTTGATTGCGAGATCAAGTACTATCCAGAGAAGTCTAATGCAGCAGCGGATGTCTGGAGTCGAAAGGTATGTTCTTTATCCTTATCGACGAAAGGTGTGTCGAATTTGATTGAAGATTGTTGTTTTTCTGGATTAGCATTTAATACAGATAGTAGACCATTGCGACTTGCTACGCTTCAAGTGGAACCAGATTTGATTGTTTGCATTAAAGAAGCACAGAAAAATGATCTGAATGTTCAGAAGTCGATTGAGATGGTCAGATCAGGACATCATTCAGAGTATCAGGTATATGATCATGTTTTGTATGTGAATAACCGTCTTTTAGTGCCAAATGTTTTAGATTTGGAGCTACAGATTTTATCATAAGCGCACTGTAGTCGGTTCAGTATTCATCCTGGTGGCAGAAAGATGCACAATGATCTAAAGACCCAGTTTTGGTGGAAAAAGATGAAATCAGACAATGCAGAGTTTGTATCTAAATGTTTGAATTGCCAACAGGTGAAGGCCAAAAGAAAGAAACCCGGAGGTTTACTTCAGAGCTTAGCAATTCTTGAATGGAAATGGGATCACATTTCCATGGATTTTATTACGAAGTTACCACGATCATCCCGAGGCTGTGATGCGATTTGGGTTGTGATTTACAGATTAACCAAATCAGCATGCTTTATTCCGTACAGAATGACGTACATATATGATCAGATGGCAGAAATCTATGTCCAAGAGGTAGTTCGATTACATGGTGTGCCGAAGTCAATCGTATCAGATCGTGATCCACGATTCACTTCACACCTTTGGCATAGTCTGCCGCAGGCTCTAGGTACGACATTGCATCTGAGTACTGCTGATCATCCCCAGACAGACGGAAACTCAGAGCGGACTATCCAGACATTAGAGTATATGATGAGAGCTATAGTGCTAGACTTTGGCACTAGTTGGCAAGATTCACTACCACTTTGTGAATTCTCGTACAACAACAGCTATCAGACGAGCATTGAGATGGCACCGTTTGAAGCATTATATGGAAAGAAGTGCAGATCTCCTCTTTATTGGGATGATGTATCTGAGGCACCAGAAGTTGGACCTGATATGATTCGTGAAATGACTGAGAAAATAAGACTGATCCAGAAAAGAATGAAGACGGCGCAGGATAGACAAGCCAAGTATGCGAACATCAGACGTAGACCGTTAGTGTTTGAACAGGGAGACAGAGTGTTCTTGAATATTTCTCCATTTAAAGGCGTTGTCAGATTTGATAAACCTGGAAAGTTGTCTCCTAGATACATCGGTCCATACGAGATTCTTGAGAAGATTGGTGATTGTGCCTATCGACTTGCCATTCCTCCTTCTTTATCCGAGATACAGGATGTCTTCCATGTATCGATGCTGCGAAGATATATGCCTGGTGCTTCTCATGTCATTCAGCCTGAGGAAGCCGAGCTTGGCGACACGTTAATTTATATTGAACAGCCAACTCAGATTCTGGATCGGAAAGAAAAACAGCTTAAAACGAAGACTATTCCGCTAGTGAAAGTCCAGTGGAATCATCATGGCATTGAAGAAGCAAATTGGGAGACAGAATCAGAAATGAGACAGAGATATCCAGAGTTATTTCCATGACGTGAGTATTTATTCAGATTTTGATTATATTGCTTCTTTTACATACTTTGATTGATTGTCTGCGAGTTCGAGGACGAACTCATATCTAAGAGGGTGAGAAATGTAATGCCCGAGATTTTAGTTTGATACTCTTGAGTTATCATGTATTATGAATAAGGGAATGGAAGAACAGACATGGAGAAGCGACTTGCAATTGAGTTTGGTGGCAAAGGGACACCGCACCCGTGCCAGAAAAGTTACCGCACCCGCGGTGTTGGTACAGTAGAGTCAGCGCACCCGCGGTACAAAATGCAGCACACCCGCGGTCGTGTCTTCTGAATTTTTGGTAAAAATAAGTTTGTGAATTTAATAGCCGAGTTGCCAAAAAGTTCATATTTTTGTTGAAAAACCAACACAGATAAAATTTACGTCCCGGCGGATAAAATCACCTCAAAACCCCTTCTTTTCAAAGAAAAGAAAAACCCACAATCATATTTTAAATAATTAAAAACAATTATTTAGTAAAATCATTTTTCTATTTTTCAGCACTCGGTCTCCGTTCCTCGATCGCAACTCGAATAACCTTTTAAAATACATTTTAATGCACCATATATAAAAATATATTTTAAACATGCAAATATGCACAACATAATTAATTCATGCAATTAAAACATTTAATGAAAATACGAGAGAATTTAATAATTTCATGCATGTGGTTCGCGTGGACCTTTAAATTTTCGGGGCGTTACAATGACATTCTAGTTCGCTCCGGACTTGACCTCGTTTAATCATCGTACTAAATCATGACATGAAAACCCAAAACAAATCCTATATTTTTACATAAATAAATTTTAACCATCGTACTAAGCCATGATATAGAACCCCGAAGAAAATCCTAAAATTTTTTTTTTTTTTTTTGAAGAGGCGGTACACGGACCCCGTGTAGGGGTAGGTCCGTGTACGGGTCTGGGTAGGCTCTGGAAATTCGTATTTTTGAAGGAAAAATGACACGGACTCCGTGCCGGGGTCCGGGTAGCCTCTGTCTTTGCAAATTCACGAAAACTCACTAACTTAATCTTTCACCCTTTCAATCTAAGCCTGAGGACCATGAACCAACACCTCGAGACTCATCCTAGGATGTTATTACATTGATTCAAACCCGTAAAAACGCCCCAAATGTCCCTAAGCATCAACAATTAATCCCAACACAACAAGAACCCGTAATTAGGCATCGTTTCGCTTCCTACGACTTCTATTACATCCCAAGCCAATCCCGACCCAAACGAACCACCAAATAACACTTAAATACATCTCGTAACATATCTAAATCCAGTAGCACAAGCCCGGCGATGTCCAACGAAGCCTGAAACAAATAACTTCAAGAACACAATTTACATAAAAGTCGCAGCTTGAGCAGTCCCACGAAAAACTCCATAACTCGCTCGATTTTCGTCCAAAAGTTTCGATATTTACATCTAATCGAAGGTATCGAAACGTTCTGCATTTTTTACGTTGAAAGTTTTCTCAAAATCTTGACCGAAAATTCGCAGTAACTCAAAATACAGTGAAAAACGGGATTTCAGATCTAAAAACTCTTTCAAACGCATCGATAAATTTCCTGCTCAAACTACTACACATCATACGTGGATTTTACGCATAAAAACAACGCAACACATACTATGACATGATCGAAGCAGAAAAGAGAGATTATACGTGCCTTTTGATATTTAAAAATACCGATACGACGATACCGAAGCGGAGACGGTGCGAGGCTCGATCCGGGACGATTGTGGTACTACAATCTTGCAATAAAGCCAACGAGAACTTGCTGGAAAATCGAATGGAAGGGGGCGGCTGCTTTCACCTCTTAGAACCCTAGTTTTCTCCTCTGAAAATAATAAAAAATCCGATTTGTGAAAGTGTGTGTGTGTTAAGCGATATTTAGTGTGTGTAAAAGTGTGTGTGTGTGTGTTAAGGTAGTAATTAGGGAATAAACTTGCTTAACAAAAATTTAACAACTAATTAAAATCCTAACCATCCTCTAACTTTTAATAATATCTCTAGATTTGAAATAGAATGTACAAGTGGCAAATATTTAAAAGTTACCATCATAAAAATCACCTAATCAAGATATTAGGCTGTTAAATTCTAAAACTCTAGAATTTATTTAAAATGCCCCAACTTCAACATAAAATAAAATACAACATTTAAAATTTGCCAACTCGTCACCGGTCTCTTTTCCTCGGTCCCGCCTCGAATAATCGCTTGAAACGTTAAACTCGAAAAACATTTTAGCGTGCATCACATAAACATAAATAATTTAAAATAATGCATTCACATAAATCGTGCATGGCTTAAAACTCATTTTTAATATTAATTAAATGATTTAATAATTAAATAAATATATGGGTTATGCGTGTGCTAAGTTTGGGTTCTACAAATATAGTCCTCTTTCCATTATTTTTGTTTTAGGGCATATACATGGAAAATATGATTTTTCTTGCATGGTTCTTGATGTTTATTGATGCACAAAGGGGATGCCATATTAGATCCATAAAAAGAGACGAATTTCAGTAGGTTTAAGGGTCCCTAGATTTCCGTTAAAGGCTGGAAAGAAGAAGGCAAGAGGTTGCACGTTTTCTTGGGTTTTTATGGAAACTAGGGCTCGATTTTGGTGTCTAGGAAGGCGCGGCTGCGGGCTACTGTTGGGACTTGTTAAAGGGTACTAGGAGGGCTGTAGGGTCGTTCTAGATGGGTCGGGGGAAGGTTGATGCAATGGCTAGGGCAGACACGCGATGCTTGGGTCATGCGAGGCTTGGAGGGTGAGATCTTAAGGGTTGTGCATGCAAGGATAGCTAGGGTTGGTATAGTAGAGTCCTAAGGGTTCAGTCTGGGTTCTAGGAAGGTGGCATAGTGATGCGACTTTGATTGTTGCACTCTGAAGAACATGTTGTCCACAAGTAGTATAATTCGGTGAGTCCGGATATCGTATCCACAGAGAAACTAAGGTAATTAAAAGTCCTCTACAATGTATTTTTGTTTTTTTATTTGTTTTTTCTTTTAATTGTTTGAATATTAATTGTTCAAATTTTAATTAAAGTAGTTAAGATGGAATGATCCACTCTTGGTATTTTAATAAAGTTAAAATTAATGAATATTATTGAAAAATGGTTTCAATATATTAAATAATCATATTTATATTATGTTATATTTTATTATCTTATAAGTATATATACCAAAACTTATAAATGTTATCAGGTATTTATTGTGCTATATATATATATATTTAAATATATTTGTAAATACTAAATCAAGGTTGCCACTTTAAATAGTTGGTAAACTAAACTAAAATTTAAATGGTACCGAGAAAATAATATTATGATATATTGATATTTAATAAATCAAAGCATGCACTTTAAATGGTTGGTAAAACCAAACATACATTTAAATGATACCAAGAAATTAATATTATCATATATTCATATATAATAAATCAAGGCATCCACTTTAAATGGTTGGTAATACCAAACTAACATTTAAATGGTTCCAATAATTTAGTGTAACATATAGCAACAATAAATTAAAACATCACTTATAAGTAGGGTATAATAATGCTTAAAGAAATAAATATAACATAAACAATAAATAATGATTAAATAATATAAAAAAATAGATTTTTACCTTTTAATAACCTTATTATCATGTCAAGAGTTTCACCTTTTCATCTCAACTTTGGGAAGTTAGCTACTCATTATTCAAAGTGTAAAACTTTGAATATGAAATTAACATGGTAATTATATTTAAATGAAGAAATAAAAGAAAAACAAAGAGAAAAATATTATGAACTCAAAAGTTTGTTCATAAAATGAGGGATATCTCAATAGATTACAATGCACCCCTATTTATAGACAAATTTGGGGAGACAACTACAAATAAAATATTATTTTTTTACACATAAGTCTTCATTGGTGTTCCAAGAAATTATGTCAACATACACATCACTTTTCTAATATTCCCATCCGAATTTTTTTTCTACATAAAACAAAACATGTAGATAATTGAGTTTTTTGAATTGTGGTATTTTTTTTTTCACTATTTGACCAAGTAATTTGATAGATATGGTCAAAATATTAGAGCATGGTAAAGCTGCCACTCCTTTGGTAACTTTATTTGTTGTTTAATTTGATCTCAATTTTGAGAATATTTTTTTATCTCATACATGCTTGTCACCAATATTGTAGATATTATCATACTTTCTATAGGTCCATGAATCATCTTAATCCCATTTGCAACACCAATGTTATTCTTGTTTTATCAAACTGTAAAAAATAGTAAAAACTTATAATTACACAACAATTTATTTTTTATACAATTTATTATAAAACATATAATATTTAAACATTTAATAAAATAAAAACTATAAATTTATATTATAAAATATTTAATTAATGTACAATTTTTATGTTTGTCACATAGGGTCTGGACTTGGCGGTTAAAGGCTAGGATCGAAGGGACTCATGGTTTGTTCAAGTTAGGGTTTTCGAAAAAGAGTGCGAAAATTTTCAGTAGACTCCTAGACTATTACGAGTGATATAAACAACTTGATTTGGGTTGCATAAGGTATGGTTAGGTGTGATTAAGCTATGGTTCAAGTTTTGTGGGGACCCAGACGCTAATTCGATTCTTAATCATCTTTGGGATTAATTAATCAATTATAATAAACAGGGTCTAAATTTTTTTTATTTTATACATTGCGGAAACGTAATGTAAATCAATCCGAAATACATATTAAATATAAAGGTACAAGTCCGGTACTAAATACATTCTGGTCCAACTAGGGTTCAATGACTATATATCAAGTGCTGAATCCTAATTTACTTCTGAGCCCGGATCTCCACGCTATCTAGTCCTGTCACGTTCTCTTCTTGACCCTGAATCTGTCCCACCCGTTGTCATGCACACATAAAAATAAGACAACAGCCGGAAACTATGGTGAGAATTATATTCCCAGTATAAATCAACGAAAATGCATTTCATATAAAATATATAAAAACATGAAGCATATATTCATAACATGTATCAAAATCAGAAACATGAATCAATATCAAACTATAAATCATACTCTGCACATGTACCACACTCGGGAACACGAACTAAAAATACTATATCAGTTCCTAAGAACATAATCCATATAAAACTATCAACCAGACTCGTGACTCCACATCTAAGACTAGACTCATTCCTAGTCTAGGGATCCCGGTTTCCAGACGTTGGCATTCCATATCGATCACCAGTAATGGAAGAAACTCTAATTCTATCCACAGCGATATGGTATCGATCACCAGTAATAGAAGAAACTCCAATTCTATCCACATCGATAGCCAATCGTCAGGTGACTTATACGTGATAGACTTTGGCACTTTCACCAATTCATTATCTTGTGACATCGTGCAATGTGCCACTATCAGGCACTTCTGTCACAAGATCACTCATCTAATCTCGTCTAATACATGCTTCCTATAAATCCATAGAACAAGCATATCAAATTAAATCAATACATATAATAACAGCAAGTATGTGATTTAGAGAAACTCAAGTATATCCTACTTGAGTCGATCTCCCAATACTACATTGACTTATACCTTTGTCTTCTCGATCTGAGGAAGTCAAAGTACCGAAGTCAAATCTGTCCATATCAAATCTAGAATGAAAATATCGAATAGACTGTGTCAAAATACAACTCAATTCAATACTTGTTCTGATCAATACTCGAATCAAAACATAATCTGATTAATGTCAACGATATGACGATACAATCTCAATCAATACTGAATCTAATCAAATGTCAATCTGCTGATGTTTCAACGGTATAATAATACAGTCTTGATAATTCCGTCAATCTCAACATCACAGACATACTATCACGGGACATAATCAGTATCAATACAACTCATAACCCCAACGATAATAGATCATAATCTCAAATTGGTACAATCTCAGTCATATCAACTCAGAAAATCATAACAATTATATACACAGTCTGTTCTTCGATCTGACTTCAATTATATGATGTCTACTATATCAGAAACACCATATATGATTCATATTCGATTTCTGACAATATCATAATTTCAAATCGTATCTAAAAGCAACAAAACTTACGTCCTGTTGAAGCTGTCGTTGCTAGGGACTCGGTGCTGTGCTTAGATTTCAATTCAAACGGGCGGATCTTTTGCAATTCAAAATCAGAACTTGAGCCGTCTCTTCGTTTCTTTTTCTTTCTTCTGAATAATACTTAAGTTTGTATGTGTATATATATATATATATATTAATATATATATATATATATATTTAAATCATGCATATCCAAGCAACGTGGCTTAATATTCATACTGCACGTCTCGCGCATATGCGCGACCACCATCGGCGCATATGCGCGAGACACAAAGTCTCGGCGCGTGTATCTCGGCAGTTCTCGTGCATATGCGCGGCTTAACTCGGTGCATATGCGCGAGGTCCTCTGGACCTTAACTTTTGCTACTGGACACATTGCGCATATGCGCGCCCTCACGCCGCGCATATGCGCGGGGTCTTCTGCCCATTCCGCACATGCCTAGCGCATCACGTCGCGCATGTGCGCAAATGGCACACCCTCACATATTATTTTGCGTCTTTTCTCGTCTTTCCCGGTCTAATACTTTCTGTCTATAATCACATCAATTAATCCATAAATCATTTAGATTAATCTCAGATTACAATAAATAAAATCCCGGGCATTACATTTCTCCCCCTTAAGGTTCGACGTCCTCGAAATCACAGGCAATCAATCAGATAAAGAAAGAAATGTATAATACAGGTTAATTAGAAAACCCATTGCAATGAAACAATTCTGAAATCTCAGTCTTATATCAGATTCTGTCTTTCAGATATTCTCTTTGATACCCTGACCACTTTACTGTATGTTCAACAGCAGAATATTCTTCATTCTGGATTATTTTCTTTCATGGATCCCTAACTCCAATCTGGAATAATAAATCAAAAAGTATAATCTTGTAATACCACTCGGAATAACTGATGATAGAATCAATCTCACAATACTGGCTATACAACATCCGTATATACCAATTAACAGCTCATAACAAATCAATACTATCATCTCCTATCAATCTGATAATTTCAATCAGGGTTACATTCAATCTTCAACCTCAAATATCAACAGTCATCATCCGACGTTGACATATTCAGTCTATTTATTCTGCGCTTTCTTTATTCTCTTCTGAATCAGTTTCAATTTCTTTTTCATATCTTTGATCCCATCAAATCAAATCTCGGGTATCACCGAGATATAATCCCCATACGAAGAAAATCTGCAGTTCTCACTGTACAATTCCTCGAATGATGCTATCTCGATACTCATCGGATAGCTATCGTTATACGATAATTTACAAGTGACAATAAATCATGTCAACTAGTGCTAAAATTTAGCACAATAGTTCCTGAATATCCTCCAGTATCAGGATAGTTCGCTCCAACTATCCGTCGATTTATAAACGATAGGTTAAAGATCTTGTTGTATATTCTGCCAAAAGTAAAAAATCAACTTAAAATCATGGTATGATATAATCAACTTGGCATTCAGTGCAATCTGCCCACTTTTCTGATATATATCTCAGTCGTCCCGTCATATTTGTACTTCACCATGTACCACATAATATAGGCAGATTGGAGCAATCTGTCAATCACAATCACATCACAGTACAGTCTTAAAAAGATTTCGGTAGTTTCGTCACAAAATTCATAGAAATGTACTCCCATTTCTATTCAGAAATCAATAATCTGTATAACCAATCCCCTGGTTTCTATCTTTCTGTCTTCATCTGTCGGCGATTTAGACATTTCAGTACAAATTTTGTTACCCGGATAAATACTGACTACTGTGCACTTCTGACCATATCTGTCATTTTAGATTCAAAATATTGGGCACAAACAAGTCGGTTATTCACATAAAATACAGTATCACATACCTGATATTCAGATGGATACTCCGTTCTGACTACTGATATTAAATTCTGCCCATTCTGATCAACTTTCTGAACTGTTTCAACTCTCAAAATCAGCTTTGATTCGGCTTGTACGGTATCGAATCTTAACTGTATACAATTTGTATCAACTACTGCTGCAGAAAAATAATCATTCACAAGCAATTCAAAATAACAAACAGATACAGCAGTCTGCTAACTCATGCAACTACAAATTTCTGACACGGATATTAATCCCGGTCAACTGATCGCGGTCTCATCTTTGCTCGAATCAACAGATATATCATATTCAGATATCACAAACCCTGAATACAATATGTCTCAGTCAAAATACACATTTCCACAGTTCCTGTATGAAACTTTCCAGTTCCCAGAATATTCAATACAATACTCAGATATTCAACAAAGCAGTCATAATCTTCGAATATACCAGAATATCATAAATAAATACATCAGAAAATTATCAAAATATTCTGAACACTGAGTTTATCAACTCACCACTATAGCTGATACAACCCTAACGAGAAACATTCAATCAGATGTAACTCTCGGTTACTAAATCTGCTATCTGATCTTTCAAAATTTTCAATTCAATCAATATCATTCTGTACGAAATTCTAAAAGTAATAACAGTACCTGATATCAAGTCAAGACTGAAATCAATCTTCCTGATTAAAGGCAACCCGGAAGTTCATCTAAGTCGACTTTAGAAACTATTTTATCACTGGCAAATCAGTCAATGATACGCTCAATTTTAGTAAATCAACTGAGCACATAAGGAATCACTTCGTTCCTTTCGATAATCATTTAATTATGAACATCACATATATCAAAGGTATTCTAAATCCAGAATTTTTACCGTACCATGTTCATTCTTCATCCATTTCAGGTCCGACTCTTACCATTTCCTGGAAATAATCTATGATAGCTTTGTACTTGGCCAGCACATCAATATCAATAATGCAGTCAGAATCAAATGACACCAAGTACTATATTATCTAACTCAATCTCATATCTGTCGTACTGTAGCATACAAAATCCAACAGATATCATTGATATAAAATCTCTCCCCAACAGAAAAGAGATCAATACTACAACATATAATAACTCAATACTCAAAGCATATATCAATGCAATTCATTAAAGAACAATCGTATGGAATGCAATAGTATCTATCAATACATATGCAATATAATTCATACGGTAAATCAGTACCTGCCACTACCTCGTCAGGTATGTCCTTGACTTGGTTGTGCTTGAGAAGTCGTCGGTGGTTGGAAAGAGTGAACAACCGGTGATTGTCTATCAGGCGGTGCCACTGGTCCAGATGGTTCTGTTCCCTAGAATCTCCGGAAACCTCACTGTGGACAGACTTTACCAAAGTGTCCAGGTTGTCGACAAACATGGCAACTACCAAATACACCTCGGCATTGCTCTGTTGGATGTCTTCCTCCACAGGTTCTACAATAAACTCCGGTATAACTCGGGCTAGAACCACTGGAGCTAGATGAACCGCTTCCTAACTTCTTGAACTGCTTCTTTCGAGCTTTCAACTGTTCTTTCCTTCCACTACTGCTGCTGCCAATCTCGATTCTGGGAGGTAGTTGTTGTGGTCTCGGTGCTGGAAGAACATACGAAGCTTTATTTTGTCTCATCAGAACTGTTTCTGCTTTTTTGGCTCTGTTCAGGGTATCAGCAAAGTTATTTGGTAGTTTCACATTTACCAATGTACGTATCTCCGGATTCAATCCCTGGATGAACTGATCAAATACAGGTGCAACATTCCTTGCCACATGAGGGGTAAAACGTAGCAAGGTGAAGAACTGTGCCAAATACTCATCAATATTCAACTGACCTTGTCTTAGATTTACAAACTCTGCACTTTTATCCTGTCTGTATGATACGGGAAAGAATCTTTGATAGAATTCAACTTTAAAAATTTTCCACGTAATCACTGAACTACGCTGTTCTAAGGCTTCTTTGGTTACCAGCCACCAACTCCTTGCGACTTCTCGTAACTGATGCCCAATCAGTTTAACTCTACAATCATCTGTGAAACCCAGAAATTCAAATAGCATTTCTATATCCTCTAAACAATTCTCACAATCGAGTGGCGTCTCAGTACCCTTCAGAATTGGCGGTTGAAACGACTGAAACCTCTTCATCATTGTTTCCATCGGAGTTTCTGACACATCCATCTGACTGGTCGCAGTACTATCCCGTTCCGGAATTATTCTAGGAGGTATATCTGATAACCACAAGAGTTAGCAATCACATGAGACAAATCCATCTCAGTCCCTTTCCGATCAGCTTACCTCTGATCAAGAATTGGTTCTGATTCATCCTCAAATAATACACATTACCACATCAACTCAAATATTCAGGTAACATGTATCTTCAAACAAAAATATAAAACATACTGCACTATTAGCGTATACAATGTAAATCAACATTATAATAAATGACATGCTAGCAATCACATGCAAGGAAAGAAAAATCAATCTACCCCGCTCACTAGCCTCTATCTCAGTCTTACTCTAATGGATCTATCGCTCTGATACCACCTGTTGTGGGGACCCGGACGCTAATTCGATTCTTAATCATCTTTGAGACTAATTAATCAATTATAATAAACAAGGTCTAAATTTTTTTTTATACATTGCGGTAACGTAATGTAAATCAATCCGAAATACATATTAATTATTAAAGTACAAGTCCGGTACTAAATACATTCTGGTCCAACTAGGGTTCAATTACTATATATCAAGTGTTGAATCCTAATTTACTTCTGAGCTCGGATCTCCACGCTATCTAGTCATGTCACGTTCTCTTCTTGACCTTGAATCTGTCCCACCTGTTGTCATGCACACATACAAACAAGACAACAGCCGGAAACTCCGGTGAGAATTATATTCCTAGTATAAATCAACGAAACATGCATTTCATATAACAGATATAAAAGCATGAAGCATATATTCATAAAATGTATCAAAATCAGAAACATGAATCAATATCAAACTATAAATCATACTTTGCACATGTACCACAATCGGGAACATGAACTAATAATACTATATTAGTTCCTAAGAACATAATCCATATAAAACTATCAACCAGACTCGTGACTCCACATCTAAGACTAGACTCATTCCTAGTCTAGGGATCCCGGTTTCGAGACGTTGGCATTCCATATCGATCAATAGTAATAGAAGAAACTCCAATTCTATCCACATCGATATGATATCGATCACCAGTAATAGAAGAAACTCCAATTCTATCCACATCGATTGCCAATCATC
Source organism: Primulina eburnea (assembly GCF_022965805.1). Lineage (NCBI taxonomy): Eukaryota > Viridiplantae > Streptophyta > Magnoliopsida > Lamiales > Gesneriaceae > Primulina > Primulina eburnea. Next base: position 70,860 of record NW_027330561.1, read on the forward strand.
CAGTGACTTATACGTGATAGACTTTGGCACTTTCACCAATTCACTATCTTGTGACATCGTGCAATGTGCCCGTGGCGATCCCACCACTATCAGGCACTTCTGTCACAAGATCACTTGTCTAATACTCGTCTAATACATGCTTCCTATAAATCAATAGAACAAGCATATCAAATTAAATCAATACATATATTAACAGTAAGTATGTGATTTAGGGAAACTCAAGTATATCCTACTTGAGTCGATCTCTCAATACCACATTGACTTATACCTTTGTATTCTCGATCTGAGGAAGTCGAAATCTTGAAGTCAAATCTGTCCATATCAAAATTGGAATGATAATATCGAATAGACTGTGTCAAAATACAACTCAATTCAATACTTGTTCTGATCAATACTCGAATCAAAACATAATCTGATTAATGTCAACGATATGACGATACAATCTTAATCAATACTGAATCTAATCAAATGTCAATCTGCTGATGTTTTAACGGTGTAATAATACAGTCTTGATAACCCGATCAATCTCAACATCACAGACATACTATCACGGGACATAATCAGTATCAATACAACTCATAACCCCAACGATAATAGATCATAATCTAAAATCGGTACAATCTCAGTCATATCAACTCAGAAAATCATAACAATTATATAAACAGTCTGTTCTTCGATCTGACTTCAATTATACGATGTCTACTATATCAGAAACACCATATATGATTCATATTCGATTTCTGACAATATCATAATTTCAAATTGTATCTAAACGTAACAAAACTTACGTCCTGTTGAAGCTGTTGTCGCTAGGGACTCGATGCTGTGCTCAGATTTCAATTCAAACGGGCGGATCGTTCGCAATTCAAAATCAGAACTTGAGCTGTCTCCTCGTTTCTTTTTCTTTCTTATGAATAATACTTAAGTTTGTATGTATATATATGTATATATATATATATATATATATATATATATATATATATATATACATCATGCATATCCAAGCAACATGGCTTAATATTCATACTGCACGTCTCGCGCATATGCGCGACCACCATCGGCGCATATGCGCTAGACACAAAGTCTCGGCGCGTGTATCTCGGCAGTTCTCGCACAAATGCGCGCCTTCACTCAGAGCATATGCGCGAGGTCCTCTGGACATTAACTTTTGCTACTGGACACCTCGCGCATATGCGCGGCATCACGCCGCGCATATGCGCGGGGTCTTCTGCCCATTCCGCGCATGGCTCGCGCATCATGTTGCGCATGTGCGCGAAAAGCACACCCTCGCACATAATTTTGCGTCTTTTCTCGTCTTTCCCGGTCTAATACTTTCTATCTACAATCACATCAATTAATCCATAAATCATTTCAGATTAATCTCAGATTACCATAAATAAAATCCCAGGCATTACAAGTTTAGTAAAATTTTGTTAATTTTTGAATTGATTCAGGTTAAAACCAGGACTTTGGTTCAAGTCTTAAAAAACGAATTGCGAATATGGTCAAGGAGCTTAAGTTTAAGTCTAAGAAATTTTTATGAGTGTATTTTAAGGTGTTATGATAAGTTTGGATGGATTCGGGTCGTTGTTTTAAGGTCCAAGGGTAAAATGGTCAAGTTAGGATTTCAGGGGAAAACAGTCATTTTGTACCTGAAAAAAGGTTAGACGCCCTAGCAGTGTCCTGGATGCTATAATGAATGTTAAAATGTTTATTTGGAAAGTTTATGGGATTTCATAATGAAAAAAGTTAAAGTTAAAAAATGTGTTGCATGCTTGGTTTAAAAGAAAATGATATTATATATGAAATTTTTATAAGTGATGGATATGATGAAAGGTTTTGAAGGAGGTGATTTGATGGTAACTAATACGAACACGAAAGGATATGATGACATGTAAGACCAAAGGTCAGTTTACGGGTGAGAGTGTCGCTCATGTCCCCGTCGCCTAGTACCATGGTAATACGTAAGATTGATCAATCGACCAACAGCTGATGCGAAAGTCACAATTAATTATCTGAATTAAATAAAAGAAAATGTATGTATATATATATATATATATATATATATATATATATATATATATATATATATATGATGAAAAGGAAAATTTTATGATGAAAAAAATGTTTAAAGTTATGCATGTTCATTAATAGATATTTTATTAAAAATATTTTCACTGTTGCATGTGAATGTATATGTACTACTTGTTATTACGGTTGAGATTTCTGAGTCAATAGACTTACTAAGTGTGAATGATGCAGGTGAGGATGTATATATTGATATTGGAGGACTTGATGGTTGAACTGGCTGGACTGATGGTGTACATAACCCGAGGACCATTGTTAGCTTTTCCGCATTATGATGACTTATAGTACTTTAAAGATTTTATGATTTTTATCCTTTTGAGTTGTTTTTGAGATGATTTAAAAGTTTATGCTATTTTTGAAAAATGCTAGTTTTAGTTTTGGTTTTACGATTTTATGTGTTGCCCTACGTTTTTAGATTTCCAAATAATTAGTTTGTGAACTTATTTAAATGGTGCAAAGTATATTTATCTATGTTTAGTGATCTGCCGAAAGTTTAAAAGGAAGAAAAACAATTCTAGTATATTTAAAAAAAAAAGTAGTAGACGTTTCAGTCGGTATTAGAGCAACGTTCAAGCAAAAAGTTGTGCCATCGCTAGTTCTGGAAAGCTCAGTCGTCAAGCCTCAAGTCTGTAAGTTTATACTTTAAATAATTTTTATGATGGTAGCTGGATGTTTACATGGTTTATATGCTTAAGTTACATGATTAAAAACTTAGATTTAAATGCATGTTGGTTACGTATAGAATTTGGAAAACATTTAGATATAATGAATCCAATATTTGCACCTAGTACTTATAGGCAAGCTGAGATTTATGAGGTTTGTAGAGAGAATGTTTAACGTACCGTATTTTTAAACATACTTAAAATTTGCGAAAAATAAAAAATTTTCTTAAATAAGAAAATCTCATTCAAAATGCCAAATAATTAAAATGCTTGAACAAATATTTGAAATTGTAGACAACTTGCAACAAGTACTTGTTTAAAACATCATGAAGTACTTCGTTAAAATCAAAGTAAATGAAATAACATGCATAAAAATCCTTAAACTTAAGCGGTCCTCAGGTTAGTCCTTCGTCTAGTCTGAGCCATTTCAATGTTCTCCGCCTCTCGTCTCCTCAAACTCGGTCCTCACCTGCATTGATCACTGATCATACTTTACCACATTCCAATCTTGATCAAAACCCAGTCATACTTTACCGGAGTGGAGAGGTCCCGGGACATGTTCTTCGGCTTCCAACCTGTTTATATTTGGTCACAAAACAATTAGCATACCTCAAAAACATAAAACATATTCTTTACACATCGAACATACTAATATATTATGCATGCATGCCCAAGGCAAAAATTTAAATTTTTTTATGTATTTATTTATTTTTTTTCCAGAAAGTTTGGCGATTGGGAGGTAAAATCTTACCTGTCGGTACCGCTCGCTCGGTTGGGCTCGAAAATCCTAAAAAAAACACATTTTTACACAGTTCGAGCAGTCACACGAAAATGATCATAACTCAATCGTTTCTTGTCCGAAAATTACGAATTTACCATCAAATCAAAGATATCGAAAAGTACTACATTTTATATCTTAAAAGTTTTCAAGAAAACAGACCAAAAATTCAAAGGATTCGAAATGATAGCAGATTCGGTTTTTGAGATCTAAAAATCGCTTCAAACTTTTTTACTCAAATTTTGCATAACATAAACGGATTTTTACACACAATATACATCAAAATATTTACTATGACAAGTTAGATGCGAAAAATGAAAGAATATATATGCCTTTGCGTCTAAACGCTCGAAGATAACGAATACCGACACAGTGGACTGCGGGAGATGACCGGGATACGATTGCTGGAAGTTTTCTTGCTCAAAAATGAGTGAAAATCTTCAGAAGTTTGCAAGGGAAAGGGATTGAGATGGTGGCTGCAGAAATGACTCAAGAACCCTAGCTATTCTTCAAAATTCTGCAATGCGCGTGTGTTGTGTATGTGCGTGAGTGTGATTTTAGATTAGGTAGAGATTTTGCTTAATTAACTAATTAGGTGCTAAAAGTGTTTAATTAAATAATTAGTGATAAAATAACACTATTCTGATTATCTAATCCAACTCAAAGGTTTAATAAAAATCATTTTCAAGATTTAAAAATCCCCACTACTGAAATTAGAAATTTTGAAAAACTTAAATATAAAAAACATCCAATAAATTAAATTAGGCTCTAAAATGCTTTAAAATTAGTAAAACATTTAAAATATTAATTTTCTTGACTTGAAATAAAATACCGTATTTTCATAAATCGCCTAAATCGTCACCGATCCCTTTTCCCGATCACATATCGAATATTCACCTGAAACATAAAACACAAGAAAACATTTTAGCATGCTTGAAATAAACATGAAATAATTTAAAAATTATGAAAATCATAAACCATGCATCATTAAAAATAATTTTAAAATTAAATAAATGATTTAACAAATCAATAAATACATGGGTTTTACGTGTACTGATTTTGGGTTCTACAATTCCTCTCCCACTTAAATAAATATCGTCCTCGAAATTAAGTCTTATCAAATAACTCCGGGTGGCGACTTCGCATATCTGTTTCGGCCTCCCAAGTGGCCTCCTCCACTGATTGATTCAGCCATTGGACTTTGACCAACTTGGTCGCTTTGTTCCGAAGTCCTCATTCCTGTATGTCTAGAATTCGGACATGTCTTTCTTTATATGACAAATCTGGAGCAAGCTGCAACGGATCATAACTCAAAACATGCAAAGGATTTGCCATATACTTTCTCAGCATCGAAACGTGGAACACATTGTGTACTCCAGCCAGATTAGGGGGTAGAGCTACATGATAAGCAAGTGTCCCAACTCTGTCAAGAATTTTGAATAGTCCAATGAATCTCGGGCTCATCTTTCCTCTCTTTTCAAACCTCATAACACCCTTCATAGGTTCTATCTTCACGAAAACATGATCTTCTACGACGAATTCGAGATCTTTTCACCTTTTGTCAGCATAACACTTTTGGCGACTCTGGGCGGCCTTCATCTTTTCTCAGATCTTGACCACCATGTCTGCAATCTGCTGAACAATATCTGGGCCAAGTTACGATCTATCGCCGACTTCATCCCAATGAATCGGCGATCTTCACATCTTTCCATACAGTTCTTCGTAGGGAGCCATACCTATAGATGATTGGAAACTGTTGTTGCAAGTAAACTCCACTAGAGGTAGCTTTGATTCCCAATTCCCATGGAAATCAATCACACAAGCTCTCAACAAATCTTCCAATATCTGAATCACTGTCTCAGACTGGCCATCTTTCTGAGGGTGAAATGGCGTATTGAATAGCAACTTTGTCCTCATAGCTGAATGCAAACTCTTCCAAAAGGACGATGTGAACCTCGGGTCTCTGTCAGACACAATCGAAACTGGGATCCCGTGCAATCTGACTATATCCCAAATATAGAGCTCTGCATACTGAGTCATGGAAAAAGTCGTCTTCACCGGTAAGAAGTGTGCTGATTTAGTAAGTTGATCAACTATTACCCAAATATCATTATATTCCCTAACTTACCTCGGCAATCCAACAACGAAATCCATGGTGATATTCTCCGATTTCCACTCGGGAATAGGGAGAAGATTAAGCATTTCTGCTGGCCTCTGATGCTCTGCTTTCACTTGCTGACAAGTGAGGCATTCAGATACAAAGCGTCGAATATCTCGCTTCATCCCTGGCCACCAATACAACATCTGTAAGTCCTTGTACATCTTGGTACCCCCTGCATGGATGGAATACAGAGATGTATGTGCCTCTGTCACAATATCCTCTATGATCGAATCAAAACTAGGCACCCACATCCTTCCTCTGTACCTCACAATACCATCGGACGCTACGGAGAGTACACTGCCCTTGGCTTCATCCTTCAGTCTCCATTTTACAATTGTTCATCTGAAGGCTGACCTCTACAGATTTGGTCTAGCAAAGAAGACTGGACTGTCACATTAGACAACTTGGGAGCTCTGCCCTTAGGATAAACTTCTAGGCCAAACCTCTGAATCTTTGACTGAAGAGATCTCTGCGCTGACAGCTGTGGTACGACTGCTACCTTCCTGCTCAAAGTATCTGCCACAACATTAGCTTTCCCTGGATGATAGCTAATTTGACAAATGTAGTCTTTTACTAACTCCAACCACCTTCTTTGTCTCATGTTCAGTTATTTCTGCATGAAGAAGTACTTGAGAATCTTGTGAACAGTGAATATCTGGAATTTCTCACCATACAAATAATGTCTTCATATCTTCAACGCAAAGACAACAGCTAACTCGAGGTCATGAGTCGGGTAGTTCTTCTCATGCATTTTCAACTGTCTGGAGGCATAAGATAGAACCCGACCAAGCTGCATCAATACTGCGCCTGAACCGAGCTTAGAAGCGTCGGTGTATAATACAAAATTGTCTTGCCCTGATGGCATGGCTAAAACTGGCGGTATGATAAGAGCTTTCTTCAAAGTATCGAAGCTCTTCTGACATTCTTCACTCCATACAAATTTAGCATTCTTCTTAGTCAATGAAGTTAGTGGCACTGCAATTAGCGAAAACCCCTGAAATATTTCTTGTAGTAGCCTGCCAAGCCTAGCAAACTATGGATCTCTGAAGCATTTTTCGGCTCAACCCATTATGTCACTGCTGTCACTTTAGCTGGATCCACCGTAATGCCACTACTAGATATGATGGTGCTACTGAGGTGCCTGATAGGGCCTCTTGCCTGTCTATTATTCTCGATGTCTTTCTGGTCATGTTCAGCCGCCAAGGCTCTAGATACAGCAACGACATAGGTGGTAGGACCAGCAACTCTAACATCACGGTGCAAGATCGGTCGTAAACTATCAAGGAAATGCCTCAGCTTCTCACAGACATCATTAGAAATTAGGGTCACGAAGTGACACCCCCTCTCAAACTTCCTCACAAAATCTGCCATGCTACTGTTTCCCTATCGCAACGTCATAAACTTTCTAGTCAGACGAGAGCATACTTCCTCAGTGAAGTACTTGGAGTAGAAGACCTCGTTAAAACCATCCCAAGATAGAGTCAACAGGTTCACTGACACAGACACGCTCTCCCACCACAATCTAGCGTCCATTGTCAACAAAAAGGTGTCACATATAACTCTATCTGCATCGTGCAGCTCCATGAAAGCGAAAATCACCTCGATGGACTTAATCCATCCCTCAGCTATCATCGGGTCAGTAGTCCCCGGGAACTCTTTTGGGTCCATCCTCCTGAACCTCTCATACACTGCCACTGGCCTGGGTCCCGCCCTTGTATCTACTCCAACAATTGTTCCCCGCAAACTGTGCGAAGAACTGAGTCATTCCTGCAAGCATTTGCGTCTGCATATCTGGCGGTGGACGAGGAGGAGTGGCCCTCTCCTAATCCCGAGCCTCTCTGTTCTCTTCACCTACTCCTCGAGCAATCATACGTCTAGGAGTCATGTTGTTCCCACATTTACCCAACACGTAAACCAACATTCAATAACATAATATTCATAACATAAGATGCACGTAAAAAATTGAATTTAAACATGTACATGATGAAATCAAGGCATTGATGCTTACTACATGAATGAATTTTAAAACATTAAAACTTACAGACTTGAGGCGTGACTTCGTGAGCTTCTCGCAACTGACAATAGGCATAACCCTTTACAAGAACACCGCTCTGATACCAATTGTAACGCACTGTATTTTTAAACATAGTTAAAATTTGCGAAAAATAAAATTTTTTCTTTAATAAGAAATTCTCATTCAAAATGCCAAATAATTAAAATCTTGAACAAATATTTGAAATTGTAAACAACTTGCAACAAGTACTTATTTAAAACATCATGAAGTAATTCGTTACAATCAGAGTAAATGAAATAACATGCATAAAAATCCTTAAACTTAAGCGGTCCTCGGTTAGTCCTCTGCCTAGTCCAAGCCATCTTATTGGTCTCCGCCTCTCGTCTACTCAAACTCATCCTCACCTGCATCGAAAGTCTAGTAAGTCTAAAGACTTAACATGTATAAACTAGGAATAGCAAGTACTGTATAATAAAATCACATGTATTTTAAAGTAACAGATACATAAATTAACTTTGAACATACCTACATAGCCAAATATGTGCCGTAGATTTATAAACATTTTCATAAACGTAATTGCATCATACATACTTAAACATGCATATTATCATCGTTTTGCGTAGAGATATGTTTCAAAGCAAGTGACCCATAATATAGCGCATCTGATCACACTAAACCACAGTACTAAGCTGGCAGGGATGTCCACTACCACATACATAAGAACCCCGGTCATACTTTATCGGGTTGATTGGTCCCTTGTCATATTTTACCGCATTCCAATCCTGATCAAAATCCGGTCATACTTTATCGGGGTGGAGAGGTCCCCGAACACATTCTCTGGCTTCCAAACCCGATCATATTTGGTCACAAGATAATTAGAATACCTCAAAAACATAAAATATATTCTTTACACGTCGAACATACTAATACATTATGCATGTCTGCTCAAGGCAAAAATTTATTTATTTTTTAAAGAAAGCTTGGCGCTCGCGCAATAAGATTTTACCGCCCAAGCGCCGCCCACTCTGTTGGGCTCGAATATCCTAAAAAACCATTTTTACACAGGTCGAGCAGTTACACAAAATTGATCATAACTTTCTCATTTCATGTCCAAAAATTATGAATTTACTGTCAAATCAAAGATATCAAAAATTACTACATTTTATAGTTTGAAAGTTTTTCCAGAAAACTGACCAAAAATTCGCAGGATTCGAAATTACAGCAGATTCGATTTTTGAAATCTAAAAATCGTTCCAAAATCATTTCAAACATTTTTGCTCAAACTTTGCATAAAGTAAACAGATTTTTACACACAATATACATCAAACTATTTAATATGACAAGATCTATTGTAAATATGAAATAATATACATGCATTTGCGTCTAAACTCTCATTGATAACGAATACCGATGCGGTGGACTGCGGGAGATGACCGGGAGATGATTGATGCACGTTTTGCAACGTCTACACGTTTTAAAAGTGCGGAAATAAATTTTTAAAAAAAATCTCGCAATTACAAAATAACATTTAAAATAATCGTCTTTATTTGGCAATAAGAAATATCACAGTTTAAAAAAACCGACATCAAACGTAAATGTAAAGGAGTAAAAATCATAATATCCTCAACGTATCTAAAATGTTTAACTCCTCTCAAATCTCATACATAAATATGCGGAAAAATCGTGCGGGTCATGTCACCGCACAAGTGCTGCATGCTCAGAGTCTAGCACATCCAGTCTCCTCGGTAACTAGCTCACATGCACCACATACGCCTAGTGAGTATAAAGACTCAACACACATGTACCAGTAATAACAAGTACATATAAATGGCACACATCAGTGAAAAATTCCATACTCAACATATCTTTCATGAACTTAAAAGCATAACATAAATGTGTCGTGTAAAATCATATCATGTCAAACCATGTCATCTCGTGTCATCATATACGTATACATTTTCATTTAATTGAATTCAGTTCAATAGTTGTGACTTTCTTATCAGTTCTATCGTATCAGCTCTATCGATGGATCCATCTACGTACAACCACGGTACCGGGCGACGGGGACATCAGCGAAAACATTACATGTCCATTGAGCCTTGGCCTCTGCTCATCATATCTCATGTCATCGTATACATATACATCTTCAGTCCCAACCAATTCTCATCCTTCAAAAATAACATCATATTCACCACTTAATAAAACATGCATATACGTAACTTTTCCTTTAAACCAAGCATGCAACGTATTTATCATAATTGCGTAAAAATCATAAACAAGATGCATAAAAAATTTAAAAAATCATAAATTTGTGCTCAGGGCACTGCCAAGACCAAAATTTCACCCCGGGTGCAAAATGACCATTTTGCCTTTGGAAACCCGAAAATTATCGCTTCACCCCTGGACATCTAAAATTGACCCGAAACTTTCCAAACTCATTAAAATGTCCCAAAACATTTTTAAAATCATTCCTATATGGAAACTTGAGCCAAAATCAGAACTTAACCGATTCGTTTTAAAACTTGGACCGGGGTCCCGGTTTTAACCCGAATCGAACCGAAACTTAACCAAAACTTTCCCAATTTTTTTACCACACCTTATAAACTTTATAATGGTCCTAAAATCCTAACCTCAAGCTCTTAAACCTACGGTTGTTTGTCCCGAAATATATTGAACTCTCGGCCTTTCCACAATTAACCACCGACCCTAATACTCACCCTTCCAATTCGCGTCCTAGCTCACCACCAACGGATAAAGCCTTGAATCCACCTTAACTAGAATACCCTAGGACTCCCGTGAACCTACTGAATCCACAAATCATCCCATGCAAGCCGCAGCCCCCTTCAAATCGCTAATCTCCCCAAACGTCTAAACCGAGCCAAGCCTCTATCTCCTCGATCCACAGTTCTTGGGACGGTTCCAGCACGAGCCGATCCCTTCCAAGCCTTGTCCCAGACCCACCAGGGTTTGGTCTAAGCCTCAAAGAGGTCCCTGCAGTGCTGGTTGAACCCTGCACGCTGAAACACCAAAGATCTAGCCACCCCCAAAGAACCCTCCTCACGTCCCTTCACTCGTATACGTCCAGAAAATTTTCTAAACCCCATGACAGCAACTTGACACCACCAAAAGCCTCTAGAAACTCAATAACCACAGCCCCTTGCAACAAGAATTTAGAAAAATGTGAGTAACACAAAATGGGTGCAAGAAAACACATGGAAACCGAAATTCTTTCAAACTCATGCTTGGATCAGAAATATTTATGCACGAACACAACCATCATTATAAAAACGTGTGTGATGCAAAAAGAATGATACAAATGCATGCCTGGATGACGATTGATGAACAAAACAAGAAGAGGGAGACCCGAGAGAATTATTCCTTTGCCAATAATGAAGTGGCCGAAGGTTTTTTTGAGATTGCGGTTGAGAAAATCGAGATGATGGTGTCTTAATGAGGGGTGTCGGCTGGTGGGAGAATTTTTTAGGTTAAGGAGTGGTTTAGGTTAAAATATATATTATAAAAATGGTTAATCAACCGCTAGTGGGCCCTTAATGTTATTTTAAATGTTTAAAAAGGTATTCAAGCCATAAGCTTAAAATTAGGCCCATTAAATCCAAACACACACCTGAAAAATATTTCGTGCTGGAAAGCTTTTGAAAATATTAACCGATCTCTCAAAAAGTTCTCTGATTCGATAAAATTTGCGTACCGTTAAAAAATAAAATCATGTGGGTAAAATACCCAATAAAATCCTATTTTTGAAAACACCCTTAAAACACCTTTTAATAATTACTAAAAATTAATCATGTAATAAAATAAATTTTCTGAAAATTCTCCGGTCTCCGTTCCTTGTTCGAGCGTGAAATGCATCTAGAACCCTAATGCATGAACTTTTAAAATTTCATGAATTAAATCCTATCATGCATGAATTAAGCATAAAATGCATAAAAATAATTTAACACATAATTAAAAATAAAAATTCTAGATTGCATAAATTCATGTTACGTGAATTAAATTTCTGGACCTTACAACTCTCTCCCCTTAAATAGAATTTTGTCCTCGAAATTGGAACGTACCGAATAACTTCGGGTAGCGAATCTTCATCTCGGTCTCGGTCTCGGTCTCCCAGGTAGACTCTTCCTCCGAATGATTCAGTCACTTGACCTTGATCATCTGGATCACCTTATTCCAAAGCTTCTTCTCCTGTCGGTCCAGAATCTGCGTGGGTTTCACCTCAAATTTGGTGCGGAGTCAGCTGAAGTGGATCATAGTTAAGCACAAGCGAAGGATTCGACATGTAATTCCGCAGCATGGAGACGTGGAACACGTTATGAACTCCGTCATATTCGGCGGTAAAGCAACTTTGTATGTGATTGTCCCAACTCTCTCTAGGATCTCAAAGGTCGATTGAATCTAGGGCTGAGCTTGCCTTTCTTCCCGAACCTCATCACACCCTTCATCGGTGCGACCTTCACGAACACATGATCCCCTACTGTGAACTTAAAATCTCACCGTCTCTGATCAACATAACACTTTTGACGGCTCTGTGTAGTCTTCATTCTGTCTCTAATCCAGGCCACTAAATCTGCTGTCTGTCTGACAATATCCGGACCCAACTCTGCTCGCTCGCCGACCTCATCTCAATAAACCGATGACCTACACTTCCTCCCGTAAAGTGCCTCGTATGGAGTGATGAAACTTAAAATTAATTATTTATTATATGTTAAAACCTGTATTTTAAAATTTAAGTTTCATTAAAATTATAAAATTAAGTTATTTTAGTATTGTTTGTTTATATTTAAATATCTTACTAAATATGTTTTATTTTCAGTTTTTCTATGTATTGGTAAAATAACGATAACTTAAGCTAGAAAATTCAAATGGAGGTGATTCAAACATGTTTGGGATCCTTGAGAAATTATCTACAACTTTGCAGAAGACGTGAAAAAGTTCATTAAGATGATCAAATTGTGCAAATATCAAAAGGAGGACATATTTACTTTTACTATGACCCGCTTATAGTAAAAAATCATAAATAATTCAATATATTACCAAATTAGGTGAACCAAGTGGCCAAATTCATCTATAGACAATGCCCTACATGTTAGCTATTTTGACCAAAGTCAGATTCAGAGATTAAAGTCGTGAAACAAAGCATTGAAAGAAGGGACATGAAATTGCAGTTGGAGGAGACAACGACTATTATCACAACTACATGGCATTAATAAAATTTTTGACCCTTTCTCTCATTTGGCCTATAAATAGAGGTCTTGTTCTAGCTTGAGAATCATTCTATTCCCATTGTAAAATATAGTTTGTGTGTATAAAATTTCCAAGTTCCAACATATTTTTCATTTTACCAACTAGGAGTGATGTTTTTAGTATTGATCAAAAGTAAGCTCATGGCAAGCTAAATCTATTATGTCAAGGTGAAGGGGATGCATTCTTGGTGAAGTAAGATTGTTTATATTTTGTATATTATTTCTTTATTTTTTTCATTTAGCCAACTTATTTTTATTGTAGGTATAAAAATGAACTATTTGTTGTTATCAATTTACATGAAATGTTGAGACCATTGAAGTGTTCATCTTTATTTGTTGTTTAATTTTGATACAATGAATATTTCATCATCATTATTATTATTTTATATATATATATATATATATATATATATATATATATATATATATATATAATATATTTCATTTAGACGATAGCGTGGATCTGCTGGTTGTTATAAATAAAATATTATTATTTAATACTAACTTCTAACAATCTAACATTACTTTATCGCAACTAACTTTTATTTTTCTCATCTAAATTTTACTTTACTGAAACTAACTTTTACTTTCCCGCAACTAATTTTTACTTTACCGCAACTAACTTATTAAATTATATATTTCATTTAGGCAATAGCGTGACTCTGTCGGTTGTTCTAAATGAAATATTATGATTTAATTTAACATTTATTTTATGTAATTATATATTTATATAAATATAATCATAGGTACCATATTTAAATTATCGGTTAATACGTTATTTTTTATAGTGGGAACTATATTATATTATGTGTATGTTTAAATACTTAATTTTCTTGGAACCATTATTTATGGTGGTTTCTTTTGTTTTACTTTTAGTTAAACAATATTACATAAACCAAGAATAAATCCTCGAGCCTTGACAAAATTTATAATTTGTAAACTTCATTCTTGCATTTGGTAATCTATAAATTAATAAATTTAAACTTAAAATAATCTCTATGTGGATCGATATCATACTTACGAAATATATTACTTGCAGACAACCTACACTTGGATGAAATATAATTTAAGTAGTAGCAAGTTTTTGGCACCGTTGCCGGGGAGGTATAAATTAAGTTTATATTATTATTTATGTTTTATTTATAACTATTGTGTTGTTTTTTGTATGAGTATTTGGAGTCGAAAAAAAAGTGGTAGACTTATTCGAGTATCTGTAAATAATTTAAACATGGATGATAATTCAAATAATCAAGATAATGATAATAATAATACTAATAACAATAATAATAATAATAAAGAACATGATGAATTAAAAACACTTAGGCATCATATATGAACCCTATTAGAACTAGTGCTCCATCTGGTCATCGATTTATTGAGATGAGGTAAGCGAGCGAGCAGAGTTGGGTCCGGATATTGTCAGACAGACAACAGATTTAGTAAAGTGCCTCGTATGGAGTGATGAAACTTAAAATTAATAATTTGTTATATGTTAAAACCTGTATTTTAAAATTTAAGTTTCATTAAAATTATAAAATTATGTTATTTTAGTATTGTTTGTTTATATTTAAATGTCTTACTAAATATATTTTATTTTCAGGTTTTCTACGTGTTGGTGAAATAATGATAACTCAAGCTAGAAAATTCAAATGGAGGTGATTCAAACATGTTTGGGATCCTTGAGAAATTATCTACAACTTTGCAGAAGACATGATTGCCTAAAAAGTTCATTAAGATGATCAAATTGTGCAAATATCAAACAGTGGACATATTTATTTTTACTATGACCAGCTTATAGTAAAAAATCATAAATAATTCAATATTTAACCAAATGAGGTGAACCAAGTGGCTAAATTCATCTACAGACAATGCCCTACATGTTTGCTGTTTTAAGCAAGTCAGATTCTGTGGGGACCCGGACGCTAATCATCATTGGGACTAATTAATCAATTATAAAACAGGGTCTAAATTTTTTTTTTAAAATACAAGCGGAAACGTAATGTAATTTACTCAAATTACATATTAAACATAACATACATCTCAGTATAAAAGTACAAGTCCTGTACTACATACATTTATTCAACTAGGGTTTAACAGCTAATATCAAGTGTCTAACCCTATCTCTAAACCAAGTCCGGAGCCTCCACGCTATCTATCTTTTCTCATCCTCTTCTTGACCCTGATCCAGCCCCACCTGTTGTCATGCACACATACAAAACAAGACAACAGCCGGATAACTCCGGTGAGATATAAATATCCCAGTATAAACAATGTAAACATGCAGTCATCTAAAAACATATACGAAAGCATATAAGGATTATTCCTAACATGTCTCAAATCAGAAACATAAATCCATATCAAACATTCAATAATCATGAATGGCATAAACAATGTAAATCAACATGTCATATCTGACTCAACTCCACCGACACGTCGTCTCAGACTCGACTCAACTGACGCGTCGTCTCAGACTCGACTCAACTCTATCCTAGGGATCCCGATGTCTGAATATAGGTAATTATATCGAATCTCAGTCGATAGGAATGAATCAATCCCTAAACGGCATCGATATAATTCATATATCAGTGTCTGGGCGAATCAGCCGCAGAATTGACGACTCAGTCAATAACCCGACGAATCAGCCGGTGACTAGACGAATCAGCCAGTCATTTGGCGAATCCGCCAAAACCAGATGAATCAGCCTTTACTTAAGCGAATCAGCTTATATATAGACAAATCAGTCCATAACCCGACGAATCAGCCGGTGATTAGGCGAATCCGCCTATGACTCACGACTCAGTAATCAATACATACCTTCAGTATCTAAACCATTCAGTCAATGACTAGCGAATCAGTAGTCATCTCATGCAGTAGCTATAATCAATAGGCTACAAATATCAATCTTATCATACAGTAGTTATAAATCAATAAACTACAATCATAAGTCTTATCAATTGCAAATATCAATGCAATAAATAAAAGTATGTGATTTAGGGAGACTCGAGTCAAACCTCACTCGAGTTGTGCAATCCCAACTCAACATTAATTTATACCTTTCTTTCTGATACTCTGGCTCTGTCGAAGTCTCGAACCCCAAGCCTGTCAATACTCAGTCTGACAATAACGATATCAAGGGTATAATATCAATACACCATTCGAATCAAATCTGTTCTGTTCAATACTCAACCTACTTCAATATTGATGGCATAACGGTATAATCTCAATATACCCAACAATACCATATCAATCAGATATTAATTCTAATATCTCATACTCGATAACAAGTCAACTCTGATATCCAATCAACTCCACAATTCATAACAATTCCATAATCAGTCCGTTTCTCAATCTGACTTCAATTATATGATGTCTACTAGGTCAAGAACAACATATATGAGTTCCATTCAATTCTGACAATATCATAATTTCAAAGCATGTCAAAACGTAGTAAAACTTACGTCCAGTTGTAGTCTACGTTGCTAGGAACTCGATACCGAAGTCGGATTCAAAATCAGACGGACGGATTTCTCACAAAAGGCGTAAGGATTTTCAACTCTTTCTCGGAAGCCTTTTTCTGAATTTCTTATCGTTTCTTTCTTATGAATTCTGAAAGAATTCATAGTATATATATATATATATCTCGTACCTGCGATAAGGCACATGGCACATCCTTCACGCGACACGCATCGCGCTCGGGCGGTAAGAAATTCCCGCCCGGGCGCTCGCTCGGCGCTCGGGCGGTAAAAATCTGCCGCCCGGGCGCGAAGCGCTCTGCCTCCCTGCATTACCCGATGGCGCTCGGGCGGTCAAAAACTACCGCCCGGGCGCCAAGCTTTCTGCCCGGAACATCTTTGATTTAACATTGGCGCTCGAGCGGTCAAGAACCACCGCTCGGGCGCTAGACATTCTGCCCGAAAATCACATAACTCATATGTGTTAACCAATTTGGTCCCGGAGTGGTCCAAATATACTCACATCCGTTCATCGTCAATAAATCATCTCAGATTACGTTAATCATCTCCGATTACGTTAATCAAATTCTTGGGCATTACAGATTCAGAGACTAAAGTCGTGGAACAAAGCATTGAAAGAAGGGACATGAAATTGCAGTTGGAGGAGACAAATACTACTATTACAACTACATGACATTAATAAAAATTTTGAGCCTTTCTCTCATTTGGCCAATAAATAGAGCCTTGTGCTAGCTTGAGAATTATTCTATCCCATTGTAAAATATATTTTGTGTGTATAAAAGTTCTAAGTTCCAACATATTTTTCATTTTCCCAACTATGAGCGATGTTTTTAGTATTTATCAAAAGTAAGCTCATGGCATGCTAAATCTATTATGTCAAGGTGAAGAAAATGCATTCTTAGTGAAGTAAGATTGTTTATATTTTGTATATTCTTTCTTTATTTCTTTTCATTTAGCTAACTTCGTTTTATTGTAGGTATAAAAATGAACTATTTGTTGTTATCAATTTACATCAAATTCTTGAGATCATTGAAGTGGTTATCTTGATTTGTTGTTTAATTTTGATACAATAAATATTTCTTCCATTATTATTATTGTTATATATATATATATATATATATATATATATATATATATATATTTATATAATTATATCATAATATTTCATTTAGACGATAGTGTGGCTCTACCGGTTGTTCTAAATCAAATATTATGATTTAATTCTAACATCTAACAATCTAACATTACTTTATCGCAACTAACTTTTATTTATCGCATCTAACTTTTACTTTACTGCAACTAACTTTTACTTTCCCGCAATTAATTTTTACTTTACCGCAACTAACTTATTAAATCATATATTTCATTTAGGCAATAGCGTGGCTCTGTCGGTTGTTCTAAATGAAATATAATGATTTAATCTAACATTTACTTTATGTAATTATATATTTATATAGTTATAAATATAATCATAGTTACCATATTTAAAATATCGGTTGATTCGGTATTTTATATAGTGAGAACTATATTATATTTATGTGTATGTTTAAATACTTAATTTTCTTGGAACCATTATTTATGGTGGTTTCTTTTGTTTTACTTTTAGTTAAACAATATTACATAAACCAATAATAAATCCTCGAGCCTTGACAAAATTTATAATTTGTAAACTTCATTCTTGCATTTGGTAATCTATAAATTAATAAATTTAAACTTAAAATAATCTCTTTGTGGATCGATCTTGTACTTTCGAAATATATTACTTGCAGTCATCCTACACTTGAAAGAAATATAATTTAAGAAGTAGCAAGTTTTTGGCGCCGTTGCCGGAGAGTTATAAATTAAGTTTTATTTGTTATTTATGTTTTATTTATAAGTATTGTGTTGTTTTTTGTATGAGTATTTGGAGTTGATGAAAAAAAGTGGTAGAATTATTCGAGTATCTGCAAATAATTTAAACATGGATGATAATTCAAATAATCAAGATAATAATAATAATAATAATAATAATAATAATAATAATAATAATAATAATAATAATAATAATAATCATCAAGAACATGATCAATTAAGAACACTTAGGCATCATATGAACCCTATTAGAACTAGTGCCCCATCTTGTTTAGTTTTTCCTCTTGATGCATCTAATTTCAACTTTAAACCTCAAATTATTCAACTTTTACCAAAATTTCATGATTTAGATTCTGAAAATCCATATTTATATCTAAGAGAATTTGAGGAAGTTTGTAACACTTATAACGATCAAAATTGTAGCATGGATATAGTTCGATTAAAGCTTTTTCCTTTTTCTTTAAAAGATAAAGCTAAAACATGGCTACAAAATTCGAGATCGAGTTCAATAAGATCATGGGAAGAAATGCAACAACAATTTCTTAAAAAAAATTCCCTTCCCATAGAAAAAAATCTTTTAAAAGACAAATTACTACTTTTTCTGAAAACAAGGAGAAATATTTTATCAATGTTGGGATAGATATAAAGATTTACTTAATACATGCCCACATCATGGTTTTGAAACATGGAGAATAGTTTCTCACTTTTATGAAGATCTAATACCTAAACATAGGCAAATGATAGAATTCATGTGTAATGGAACTTTTGAAGATAAAAACCCAAATGAAGCTATGGAGTATTTGGATTATGTAGCAGAAAATGCTCAAAATTGGTATAATATAGGTAGAGTAGAACCATCAACAACTAAAATCAATAATTCAACAAATGGGGGTGGTAACTATAATCTTAAAAATGATATAGATATTCAAGATAAACTTGCATCTTTAGCAAGAAAAATTGAGTCATTAGAAATGAAAAAGAGTGGTCAATTAAAATGTATTCAAGAAATTGTTTGTCATATATGTGATACACATGATCATGCTACAAAAAATTTTCCAACATTACCTTCATTTAAAAAATATCTCCATGAACAAGCAAATTATGTTAACAATTACAAAAAACCAATACTAGATCCTTTTTCACCATCATATAATCCTGGATGGAAAATCATCCTAATTTTAGTTGGAGGAATGATAATAATGCACAACCCTCACAACAATATTTTCAAAAGAACCAAAATCATCAAGGTTATATTCCTTATGTTACACCTCCAAGGAAAAACTTTTAAGATGTAATTCATGCATTTATGTGTAATTCGGTATTTTCTATAGTGGAAACTATATTATATTATATGTATTTAAATACTTAATTTTCTTGGAACCATTATTTATGATGGTTTCCTTTTTTTTAATTTTAGTTAAAGAATATTACCTAAACCAAGAATAAATCCTCGAGCCTTGACAAAATTTATAATTTGTAAACTTCATTCTTGCATTTGGTAATTTATAAATTAATAAATTTAAACTTAAAATAATCTCTCTGTGGATCGATCTCGTACTTATAAAATATATTACTTGCACACAACCTACACTTGGATAAAATATAATTTAAGCAGTAGCAAGTTTTTGGTGCCGTTGCCGGCGAGGTATAAATTAAATTTATATTTGTTATATATGTTTTATTTATAAGTACTGTGTTGTTATTTGTATGAGTATTTGGAGTCGAAAAAAAAGTGGTAGACTTATTCGAGTATCTGTAAATAATTTAAAAATGGATGATAATTCAAATAATCAAGATAATGATAATAAGAAGAAGAAGAAGAAGAAGAAGAACAACAACAACAACAACAACAACAACAACAACAACAACAACAACAATAATAATAATAATAAAGAACATGATCAATTAAGAACACTTAGGCATCTTATGAACTCTATTAGAACTAGTGCCCCATCTTGTTTAGTTTTTCCTCCTGATGCATCTAATTTCAACTTTAAACCTCAAATTATTCAATTTTTACCAAATTTTCATGGCTTAGATTCTGAAAATCCATATTTACATCTAAGAGAATTTGAGAAAGTTTGTAACACTTATAATGATCATATATGTGGGGACCCAGACGCTAATCAATTCTTATTCGTCATTAGGATCAATTTACAAATCAAGTAATTAGGGCCATAAATTTTTTTTTTTAATGCGGAATGTAGTGAGATCAAACTAATATACACTCAGTATAAAATTACATACATGTCCTGTACAGTCTACAAACCAGTAAAAACTAAGGTTCAACATCTAATTATCCAGTGTCAAAACCATATATACATCAAAGTCCGATGTCCTCACTCTATCACGATCTCTCCTCATCTCCTGGACCCTGATCCTGTCCCACCTGTTGTCATGTACACATACAAACAAGACAACAGCCGGATAATTTCGGTGAGAATATAATCCCAGTATAAATCAACGAAACATGCAATCATATGATAAACATAAAAGCATGGACAGATAACAGCAATATATATCAAAAGCTGAAACATAATCAATATCAAACTCTCGACAATGCTCGTGACTCCACGACTCAGACTAGACTCAATCCTAGTCTAGGGATCCTGGTTTCCAGATGTGGTATTCCTATATCGACCAACAGTAATAGAAAAGACTCCAGCTCTATCCACGTCGATATAACCAAACATTCAGTGTCCTGACCTAACCGTCATGGACTGTGGTCCTATCACCAATACACTATCTTGTGACATCGTGCAATGTGCCCGTGGCTATCCCGCCACTATCAGGTACTTCTGTCACAAGATTACTCGTCTAATGCATGCTCCTATAACTCCATAGAACAGACATTTAATCAAATCAATAATCACAATAATAAAACATAATAACAAGTATGTGATTTAGGGAACTTAAGTATATCCTACTTGAGTCGATGTCCCAATACCACATTGACTTATACCTTTCGCTTGTACTGTCGATCTGGAATTAAATCTCTGTCAATCCTTCAATCTGGCAATGACAATATCAATGATATCATATCAATATACCATTCAAATTGATACCAATCTGATCAATAATTCAAAATCAACGGTATAACCGTACAATCCTGATATCCCGGTCAATACAACATAACCAGACAATAATTCCCTCAACCAATAGTCACTACTTATAAAGTCTGATATCATATCTTAGTCAATTAACTTCAGAAAATCATAACAATTCCATAATCTGTCCGTTTCTAAATCTGACTTCGATTCTATGATGTCTAACATATCCAGAACATCATAT
Source organism: Primulina eburnea (assembly GCF_022965805.1). NCBI lineage: Eukaryota > Viridiplantae > Streptophyta > Magnoliopsida > Lamiales > Gesneriaceae > Primulina > Primulina eburnea. The sequence continues at coordinate 92,439 of NW_027330561.1, forward strand.
ATGAATTCCATTCAATTATGACAATATCATAATTTCAAAACATGTCAAAACGTAGTAAAACATACGTCCAGTTGTAGCCTGTGTTGATATGAACACAGTACCGAAGTCGGATTCAAAATCAGACGACCGGATTTTGCACAATCGCGATTCTAAGCTTCAAGAAAAATTTTCTCCAGAGTTTCTCTCGATTTTATCGTTTCTGAATCTTAAAACTTATATGTATATATATATATATATATACATACTCGTACATGCATCAAGGCAAATTGCGCACCCCTCATGCAACACGTCTCACGCATATGCGCGACCCTCCTCCGCACATATGCGCGAGGCGATAAGCCCTGGCGCGTGTCTACACGGCATCTCGCGCATATGCGCGCCCTTACTCGGCGAATATGCACGAGACCAATGTTCAAAAATGCCAACTCTCGGGTTGTCTCGCGCATATGCGCGGATACACGTCGCGCATATGCGTGAGGCTCTCTGGACATGGCATGCATAGCTCGCGCATATGCGCGCACACGCACCGCGCATATGCGCGAGTCCCTCTGCCCATTTCGCGCATGTGCGCGAGAGGTATCGTCCTCGTACATCATTCGTTTCCCGCCGACTCAAATCATGTCCCGATTAATCCTTTCATAATCACATAAAATTATAAATAAATCATCGTTAATTACAGTGATTAATTCTTGGGCATTACATTTCTCCCCCTTAAGATATGATTTCGTCCCCGAAATCACAAGCAATCCATCATATCAATAAGAAAGTATGTAATAAAACTGAACCGAAATTTACATCAGTTAAATAATGCTGGGAATTCTTGTCTCATATCTGATTCAGTTTCCCAAGTAGCTTCTTCAACGCCATGACGAGTCCATTGTACTTTGACCAACGGAATCATCTTCGTTCTGAGTTGTTTTTCCTTGCGATCGATAATCCGGATTGGTTTTTCGACATAACTGAGAGATTCATCAAGTTCGGCCTCGTTTGGTTGAACAACATGTGAATCATCAGGGAGATACTTCCGCTGCATCGATACATGAAAGACATCATGTATTCCAGATAATGAAGGCGGGAATGCTAGTCGATAGGCACGATCTCCTATCTTTTCAAGAATCTCATAAGGACCGACGTATCGTGGAGACAACTTCCCTTTCTTCCCAAATCGGACAACACCCCTGAAAGGAGAAATTTTCAGGAACACTCGGTCTCCTGCCTCAAATACCAACGGTCGTCTTCGAAGGTTGGCATATTTGGCTTGTCTGTCCTGGGCTGCCTTCATTTTCTTCTGGATGATCTTCACTTTTTTAGTCATATCTCTAATCATATCAGGTCCAGTCTCAGGAACTTCAGAGATATAATCCCAATAAAGAGGGGATCGACATTTCTTTCCGTACAACGCTTCAAAAGGTGCCATCTCAATAATCGTTTGGTAGCTATTGTTGTACGAAAACTCGCAAAGAGGCAATGCATCTTGCCGATTAGTGCTAAGATCAAGCACTACAGCCCTCAGCATATCTTTCAATGTCTGAATCGTTCGTTCTAACTGTCCGTCAGTCAGAGGATAATATGCGGTACTTAGATGTAACTTCGTACCGAGAGCTTGCTGCAGGCTCTGCTAGAAGAGCGAAGTAAACCGAGGATCACGGTCTGAGAAAATTGACTTCGGCACTCCGTGCAATCTAACCACTTCTTTGACGTAGATATTGGCCATCAGCCGATCAATCACCACCCAAATCGCATCACAACCTCGGGAGGAACGTGGCAATTGTGTCACAAAATCCACGGAAATGTGATCCCATTTCCATTCAGGAATCGACAAACTCTGTAGCAGTCCTTCTGGTTTCTTCCTCTCAGCTTTCACCTGTTGGCAGTTCAGACACTTGGCTACAAATTCAGTAACATCAGATTTCATTTGTTTCCACCAATACTGTGTCCTCAAATCATTATACATTTTTCCTGCCACCAAGATGAATGCTAAAACGACTGTTGTGCGCTTCTGTCAGTATTCGCTGTCTTAAATCCGAAACATTCGGCACAACAAGGCGATTATTCACATACAAAATACCATTTTGAACTTGATATTCCGATCGATGTCCAGCTCTGACCATAACAATCGACTTTTGTATATTCTGATCAACTTTCTGAGCTGCTATAATTCTCAAAATCAGCTCTGGTTCAGCTTGAATAATATATAATCTCATAGGTCTCCGATCTGTCTCAAATACTAGTCCAGACAAACAACAGTCTTCAATCATATTCGAAACACCCATAGTCGATAAGGATAAAGAACATACCTTTCGACTCAGTGCATCAGCTGCTGCATTGGATTTTCCTGGGTAGTATTTTATTTCACAATCAAAGTCTTTCAATAAATCCAGCCATCTTCGCTGCCTCATATTCAGTTCGGACTGTGAAAACAAATATTTCAAGCTTTTGTGATCAGAATAGATCTCAAACTTCTCACCGTATAGATAATGTCGCCATATCTTCAATGCAAAGACAATGGCTGCCAATTCAAGATCATGAATTGGATAACGAGATTCATGGTGTTTCAGCTGTCTCGAGGCATAAGAAATCACATGCCCCCGCTGCATCAAAACACAACCCAATCCGCGGTGAGATGCATCACAATAAACAACAAAATCACCAGTACCTGACGGGATAGTCAACACCGGAGCACCGGTAAATCTTTTCTTCAGTTCGAGAAAACCAGTCTCACATTCTTCAGACCAAACAAATGGAGCATTCTTCTGTGTCAACTGTGTAATCGGTTTGGCAATACTCGAAAAATCTTTAATAAATCGGCGATAATATCCCGCCAAACCCATAAAGCTGCGTATATCTGGTATAGATGCCAGTCTCGGCCAAGAAATCACTGCCTCAACCTTGCTCGGATCAACAGATATCCCGTCTCCGGATATAATATGCCCCAGAAACACCACCTGTTTCAACCAGAACTCGCATTTCGATAGTTTAGCATATAATTTCTCCGCCCTGAAAATTCTCAACACAGTTCTTAAATGCTCAGCATGCTCCATCACATTCTTTGAATAGATCAAAATATCATCGATGGATATAATCACAAAATCATCGAGATATTTCTGAAAGACACGGTTCATTAATCCCATAAATACCGCTGGTGCATTCGTCAAACCAAATGGCATGACAATAAATTCATAGTGTCCATACCTGGTTCTGAATGCTGTTTTTGAGATATCAGAATCCCTGACTCTCAGTTGATGGTATCTAGATCTTAGATCGATCTTGAAATACACCAAAGAACCCTGCAACTGGTCAAATAAATCATCAATACGAGTCAATGAATATTTATTCTTTACCGTTGCCTTATTCAGTTGCCGGTAATCAATACAAAGTCTCATCGACCCATCCTTCTTCCTCACGAACAGTACTGGAGCACCCCAAGGAGATACACTCGGTCTGATATACCCTCTGCCAGTAAATCCTCCAACTGTTCTTTCAACTCGATCGGTGCCATCCTGTACGGAGCCCTCGAAATCGGAACTAATCCTGGCATCAACTCAATGCTGAAGTCTATCTCTCGAATCGGAGGCAATCCAAGAATCTCATCTGGAAAGATATCAGCAAACTCGCACACCACTAGCAAGTCCGCCAATGATGGGCTCGATTTCAGTAAATCAACCGAATATACCAGGAATCCATCCGCTCCTTTCTGCAATAATCGAGTCATATTTATCGCAGATATCAAAGGAATTCTAGCTTGAGAACCCTTACTGTAAAATTTCCACTCCTCAGCCATTTCAGGTCTGAATCTCACTATCTTGTGGAAACAGTCAACTGTAGCTCGATACTTGGTCAACATATCGATACCGATAATACAATCAAAATCAGATATACCAAGCACAATACAGTCTAACTCAATCTCATGCCCATTGTACTGCAGTATACAGGATTTCACAGACTTCACCGATATCAAACTTGTTCCTAACGAGGAAGTAACAGACACTACTAAAACAGTTACCTGCTACAACATCATCAGGTGCATCCTGTGCCTGCTCCTCGGTCAAAGCAAAAAATCGGGCCTGCTATCTAGGAGGCTGGCTTACTGTCTGGCTTCCTCCTGGCCTCTGCTGTGACTAAGTAGACGGTGCTGGCTGAAAAAAATGAACAACAGATGGTCGTCTACCTGTCTGAGCCACTGAACTCAACTGCCTGGGATCCCTGGGCACCTCTCTGTGGAACACTCGGGCAAAGTGTCCTTGTTGTCTGCAGATACGGCAGCTGCCAAACACTCCTTGGCACTACTCAGTGGGATGCTTCCCTCCACAAGTATTGCAAATAGGTCCAGTATTGCTCTGGCTCTGTCGAGGACTCCCAGAGCTAGAAGAACTGCTTCCAGACTTCTTGAACTGCTTCCCTTTAGCCTTCAAGAAATCCTTCTTCCTGCTACTGCTGATGCCACCTTCAAATCGAGGAGGTGGTTGTTGTTGTCCCGGTTCTGGAAGAACAAACGAAGCTTTTCTATGTCTCATCAGATCGGCTTCGGCTCCCTTGGCTCTGTTCAAGGCGTCGGTAAAATTGTTCGGTCTCCCAGTGTTTACCAACATAAATATTTCAGGATTTAGGCCATTTATGAACTGGTCCGCAACGGCCTCATCATGTTCAGCCACATGTGGAGCAAATCGCAACAGTGAAGAGAACTTGGCCACATATTCCTAAATGTTAAGCAGGCCCTGTCTCAAATTAGCAAATTCGGCTCCTTTGTCCTTTCTGTAAGACACTGCAAAGAACCTCTGATAGAATTCAGTTCTAAACACATTCCAGGTAATGGTCTTACCTCGGTGTTCCAATGCCCGTTTAGTTGTGATCCACCAGTTTTTAGCAACGTCGTGTTACTGGTGTCTTATCAATTTCACCCTCCGCTCGTCAGTATACTCTAAAGATTCGAACATCATCTCAATATCGTCCAACCAACTCTCACACTCCACGGAATTCTCCGTATCCTTCAAAGTCGGTGGATGGAAAGACTGAAACTTTTTTAACAATGTCTCCATTGGAGTAGCTGTAACGTCCATTGGAGGATTGGACGTGCTACCCTGTTCTGGTACTCTTGTCGGAGGCATATCTGAATATAAAAAAGTTTAGTAATCACATAATAAATATGTCTCAGTCCCTTTCTGATCATTTTACCTCTGATCAAGAATCGGTTCTGATCCATATTAAATAATACACCTTACCATATCAAAATCAGATAATTCTGGTAAACATGTATTAAAGCGGTAAGACATGCTAGCATTCAAAAGCGGGAAAGTAAACCTCAATCTACCCCGCTCACTAGCTCCTATCTCAGTCTCAAGGATCTATCGCTCTGATACCACCTGTTGTGGGGACCCGGACACTAATCAATTCTTATCCATCATTAGGATCAATTTACTAATCAAGTAATTAGGGCCATAAAGTTTTTTTTTAATGCGGAATGTAGTGAGATCAAACTAATATACACTCAGTATAAAATAACATACAAGTCCTGTACAGTCTACAAACCAGTAAAAACTAAGGTTCAACATCTAATTATCCAGTGTCAAAACCCTATATACATCAAAGTCCGATGTCCTCACTCTATCACGATCTCTCCTCATCTCCTGGACCCTGATCTTGTCCCACCTGTTGTCATGTACACATACAAACAAAACAACATCCGGATAATTCCGGTGAGAATATAATCCCAGTATAAATCAACGAAACATGCAATCATATGATAAACATAAAAGCATGGACAGATAACAACAATATATATCAAAAGCTGAAACATAATCAATATCAAACTGTCGACAATGCTCGTGACTCCACGACTCAGACTAGACTCAATCCTAGTCTAGGGATCCCGGTTTCCAGATGTGGTATTCCTATATCGACCAACAATAATAGAAAAGGCCCCAGTTCTATCCACGTCGATATAACCAAACATCCAGTGTCCTGACCTAACCGTCATGGACTGTGGTTGTGGGGACCCGGACGCTAATCCTTTTCTTAATCATCCTTGGGACTAATTTAATCAATTAGAATAAACAGGGTCTAAATTTTTTTTTAAATGCGAAAGGTATTGGAATCATTCTATTATACAAACCAGTATAATAATACAAATCCTGTATAACATGCATCTAGTTCAAAACTAGGTTCAACTACTACAATCAGGTAATAAAATCTATCTATATCCAAGTCCGGATTCAGCACTCTAATCTCGATCTTTCTTCACCTCTGTGACCGTGAATGTAATGCCCGAGAATTAATCACTGTTAATCAAGGATTATTGATTTATAATTTAACGTGATCATGAAAGGGCCAGCTGAGATACGATTTAAGATGATGTGTGGCCATTTAATTTGAATTTCAGAGTGTGTTGCCGAAGCAACACTGCACCCGCGCCCTTGCATGTACCGCACCCGCGGTGCATGGACAGAAACTTGGTCAGTTTTACCGAAGGGTGACCGCACCCGCGGTGTTAGCATTACCGCACCCGCGGTGCGGTACCGCACCCGCGGTCATGCAATTTCAAAATAGATAAGATTGACGAAACGTTAGCGCACCCGCGGTGCAAGATGGAGCGCACCCGCGGTGTGACGTGCAGCATGGAAAATGAGACACGTTTCTTGCATGCAATTCTGATATATATAGGCTGTGATTCCATTCGAAATTCATTCAGAATTGAGGAAAAGGGTCGAAGCTTTGGCACGAGAAATCCTTACGCCTTTTGTGAAAAATCCGTCCGTCTGAATTTGAATCTGACTTCAGTATCGAGTTCCTAGCAACGTAGGCTACAACTGGACGTAAGTTTTACTACGTTTTGACATGCTTTGAAATTATGATATTGTCAGAATTGAATGGAACTCATATATGTTGTGCTTGACATAGTAGACATCATAGAATCGAAGTCAGATTAAGAAACGGACTGATTATGGAATTGTTATGATTTTCGGAGTAGTTTTGGAGTCGAGTTGATATCAGAATTGAGTTGTTATTGAGTAGGAGATATTAGAATTAATATCTGATTGATATGGTATGGTTGGGTATATTGATATTATACCGTTATGCCATCGATATTGAAGTAAGTTAAGTATTGAGCAGAACATATTTGATTCGAGAGGTGTATTGATATTATACTCCTCGATATTGTTCTTGTCAGATTGAGTATTGACAGAATTGAGTTCGAGACTTCGACAGAATCAGAGTATCAAAAAGAAAGGTATAAATTAATGTATAGTTGGGATTGCACAACTCGAGTGAGGTTTGACTCGAGTTTCCCTAAATCACATACTTTTACTTATTGCATTGATATTTGCAATTGATGAGACTTATGATTGTAGTCTATTGATTTATATCTACTGTATGATAAGATTGATATTTGTAGCCTATTGATTTATAGCTGCTGCATGTAATGACTGCTGATTCGCTAGTCATTGACTGATTTGCTTAGATACTGACTGTATGTATTGATTACTGAGTCGTTGAGTCATAGGCTGATTCGCCTAGTCACCGGGTGATTCGTCGGGTTATTGACTGATTCCTCTTATTATAGGCTG